>NW_025335408.1:1357635-1577055 GCF_004798865.1 Varanus komodoensis | reverse complement strand
ATAAACCCAATTACAGAAGGAGTTGACAAAATGATAGAAAAAAGGATTAAAAAGAAGATACAGTATTTTTGGAATTATACTTTAGTTGCAGACATCTCAGAAGAAACTTAAGGACTGGAAAGTTCTTGTTTAGTTTAATATTGCCAGTTGAAGTCTTCAGTGCTTTTGCTAACCAGAAATCAGTCCCTGAAAAGAAACTCGCAGCAATAGCACCCAAAATAAAGAGCCAAAATAAGTTTTTATATTTATTTTTTACAATTTCATTTTAAAACTTAGTTGTGCATACATATTCCAGCTTCCTTCTTTATTACATTGCACTGAAAAGTTTCAAAACACATAAAATATATCCCTTTACTAAACATTTTTTTGTTCTCAGATTACAAAAAGTTTGACATTTCACAGTCACAACGCTTAAATACATTGATCCAAACCATTTTTATCCAACAGACACTTTTCATTGTTTGGAATGCTGAGCTCAGAAAATACATTCCTTAAGTACAGTCACTGTGCCAACAAAGAAGTGAAGAAAATGGCAGCTGCTGAATTAAACTGAAATACAATGGAACATCAAAATAAAGTGGAGGTTGACAGGAAAAAGCCTCCTTCAAGTATAATGTAGGTAGAATTTGGCAGAATGAAGAGGTATTTGGCCACTGTCTACATCGTATCCACATCTTCATACAACAGAAATGCAAATTGAGGAGAATGAAAGAGAGTGCAATTTTTAATAGCTCACAACAATACAATGCAAACCACAAGACAGCATATGGAAAGGGCAAGAGATATGAGATGGAGTTGGTAGGAATGTAGTGTATTATCATGAAAGACAAGTATCAAAGCCCAGAGAAGAAACCTAGAAAGAGTATTTTACATCAAAATATGTAGAGAGAGGCAGTGTTCCCATCACATTTTGACAAGACTTGTAATGTTTTGAAATTTCTTATTGGCTATGATCACTTGTAATTGTCTTGTGTTCCTGGTTTTAAATTTTAACATGCATCTGTTCTCATGGGCATTATGGGAATAATTAAATGAAGCTCTTAGATTGTTTGATAAAAATAATGATATAATAGCTATGTTTAGGAAGAAATTGCAAATATCAGTCAAATTCTATTAATTATCTTGGCAAAACAAATTTTACACCATATCTGTAAATCTAAATTTTCCATGTACTTTGCCTGGAATTGTAGCCATGATAAAAAGATGAATGCTTATTACAAGCTTGTTCCAGAATTTTTGAAATTAAGGGACAGAGGAAATACAGTAGATGAGCCAAGTGATCTACCAAAGTCTCCCCTGTGCAATTTCTATAGTTTTACTTAGTTTATTTGGTCAAACTTGATAGATTTTAAAATTTCAGAGTGAACACTGATCACACTGTCAACTTATCTCAACTGCTCCATAAGATTAATTAATTTCCTGTCCATATTATCTTAATTTATATTTGCCTAAAGCCTTTTCCAATTCTGTCTTATGTGAGATGACCAATATGCAAGTCTTTCCTGATTGTCTTTGGGAAAGGTTCTATCAATGATCTGTTACTAACACTGTTGAAATATATTGTGGCCCAAAGACAATTTCTCATCTACACTGAAGAAACCTTAATATATAATAATCTTTCACCATGAAGGTACACACTGTGTATGCACCTTGGTATTTTTAACCATGATTCTTTTTTGATAATACTAAATTCTGACCTATAATTAATCAAAATGATTTCAGTACATGTAAGAAAATCAATTATATATATTTGTCATGGAAGCATAAGCTTAGTTAAGCTATCCTAGCAGAACTTGCCTTCCCAAAAACAAAAACACCCCTTCAATTGGAAAACAGTTTGCATAGCTCTCTGGTGGACATAGTAAATGTTTCATGTCACAGCTTAATACGTTTCATGTCACTGCATATGACAAGAGATCTAAACCACTCAATGCTACAGGAGATGGTGCAAAAGTTTTGGACAGCCCTTTAATGGTTTACAGGGTGTTTCTCTCTAGGGCCCCCCCCCCCCAACTTTGGGAGGAAGCTTTTAAGAAGAAGTGGAGCTGCTACTCATGCCTGTCTTGATCCTGGCCATAAGATCTTATAAAATCTGCTCATTTAGAAAGTGCATGGCTGTTTGAAAAGCATCATTCTTTCAAACAAGATCAAAAATGTTTTATACAGAGAAATAGTGAGTCCAAAAGACTTCTAAGCAATTAAAACTTTGACTTAACTGCACCTTCTGGAGATTAAAAAAAGAAAAACTTCAGAATAAATCAGAATATATTTCTGAGTTCATTCAAAGGAGTTCAAATCTCTTTATTTATCAATCCTGAGTCGGGCTTTGGTCTCTCTAGAAATACTCTGTAGTCAATATAATATTACTTAGGCAAAGCCATTTAAAAGGGATGCTAGGATGATTTTTGAATCATAATTAGGTGGCGTAAAACAGGAAACTCTATATATATTGCTTTATAAAACAGGCTTTATCCTAAGAATATATTTGAACATCAGCAACGGTGGGTTTATCTATTTTGTGTTTGCTACTTTGATTTAAGCCTTATAAAACACAACAGTAATTTCTACTACTACTACTTCTGAAGAGACTGCTAGTGGAAAGATGTATCTTCCACTGCATATCATGCAAATTATGAAGTATTTGCAATTATACCACTCACTGTGGATGAAGTAATGTGGAATCATACAGAATACTGGAAAGGGATCTATTTAAATGTATCAGTGCTGTCTTTCTAATCCTTCTGATCAAAGTAGCAGTCTAAGTAATATATGCTGAATGTATCCAATTTCTCATATTGGTCCTTGTGATCCATTTTGAAATGCAGCTGTACTGCTGGACTACAGTCAAGACTGCTTTCACATATAGTATATGTTTGCGGTAGAGCAAAATGAAAATTCAATCAATAGTGTTTTTGCATTGACAAAAATCCTCTGTCTGAGTGACACTGGGGGATGGTTTATTATCAAAGGGGTGTGTGTTTTGTGTATGTGTTACACTTACAGCACAGGACGTAGGAAAATATCCTGTGGAAAAGTGCACTTCCTATGATCACCAAACAGAATGAAGAAACAGCACTGAATGTGTTTCAGGGTTCATACTACATTTTGAACTAATATTCTACATTATTATTCTACAAAAGAAAAAACATGCAATAAAGATGCACAAAATGAGTTTGAATGCTAATGATAATGCAGGTTAACATATTACCTAAACGAAAAACGCTCACATGTATATGTGGAAATCCGTTCTATGCTATACTATATCCACATCCCAGATTTCTTTAAGGAAAGTGATGTGATGATCTGAATATATCATAATGAGCAAGCAAGGTAGTGTACTGAAAGTAAATTTAAAAAGTATTGCTGATTGACCAAAAAGTGAACTATGAAACGATTTAAAGAAATTTTAATCTCATATGTTCTGTTGTCAGAAAAAAACATTATTGCACAAATATACTGAATGTCAAAGGCTAATAATTATCTTCAATTGCAGAATGAAACAAGTTGAAAGAGTAACATGTTAAAAGAGACCATTGAACTTAATGCAAAGGTGGTATGAAAAAATTAGTGTAGTAGTGAAAATGGAAGGCCTGCTCCATTGGAAATATACAATATATTGTATATATTCAGGCTGTTTCAAGCAAGATAGAGAAGATTATGAAAGCATGTACTAGAAGATAATGAAAGCATGTACCATTCTTGTTATACTGTAGCTTTTCTTTAGGAATAACTTAACACTTTTGAGATAATTCAAAAGCGGCAATCCACTATTTCTATCAGCCTACTCAGCCAAATTACTACAAGCAAAGTTGTGTATGTGTTGTAGTTCTTTGCTAAGACAATAATACCTGTGAAGCCAAACTTATAATCACCTATAACCAATCAAACAGTTATCTTTTGGGAAGGAAAAAAAGACTCTCAGAAATCCCATCCTAGAAGAAGTGACTTCTATATATTTATAAATGTAAGTTATCTTGCATGAGTACATGTCTTGGTGGAATGCTTCTTGTAATGTACTCTGAACCTATTAATGTACAGAGTGATAGAGAACAGGAAAGAAGCTAGTGGATCTTGTCTTTCTGCATTGGCCCTTTTTCTACCATCTCGGCATACTGCTACCTGCCAAGAAACAGGAAGCGGTAAAAAGAATAATCTGAAAGGGGAATCAGTGAAGGATTAGAAGGAAAAGATAAAACACTACTGTTCTGAAGGAGAGCTCTGAAACAGAAGCATCAGTTAATTAAATGAACTCAAACGACAAAAAAAAAAATTACCAAGTACAATGAATTAAACAGTATGCATAACAAGGATACATGTAGAAGAAACAGAAGTATTCAATGAAAGAAAATATCTAGTGCCAAAGAAACTCTGACTTTCAGGGAAATCTTTCTAAAGAATTCTCCCAGTCTGCTACATCATAGTTATATACACACAAATTTTGATAAACTATAGCACAAGAACACATTTCCCATCCAATGTTCCCCTGTTCTTTCAGGCAGGTGCTGGACAAAGTCCAGAGAAAAAGTTGGCTTCAGTGCCAAAGCAGAGAAAAGGACCTGTGAAGTTCCAAGATTTTTATGGTGGTGTAAAACAGCAAAAAGCTTGAATTCATGTACATAAATAAAACAATCTAGAAGTTTTCCACTGAGAAGCATCAACAGTTTTAGAACAACCAACTAAATGTCATATCAGGTTTAATACCTTAATACCTTATAAATTAAACTTGTTCTATAGTAAAGTCAGCTGATACTGGTAAGTCTGAGGGAAGGGAGTAATGGCTTCCTTACCAGTTTCAACTATGGTTTTCCCAAGTCACATCTCAAGTGGCATTTCAGGCTACATTAAACTGGAAAGATAAATTCTTCTATCTGATTACAATAGGGTCCTCACCAGGAGGGATAGTAAAAAGAAATCACTAATACACTAGCAGCATTAAAGTTCTGGTCCTGATATGCACCAAAACTGTAAACATAGGGAAGCTGTAACTCCTAAGCAGTATCGTTAAATCATGTACAATTCAGCCCCTATATTTCAGGTAGAAATAACCCAGTCCAATCAAGGTTAGAATAGAATATATTGGTTAGAAGCACTGTTTTCATTTCCTGATAGCCTATCATTTCCAAAGATCTTTACTAAAAAGCACACCTTCCCTGTTACCAGTTTGGTGTCTGTTTTACAACAGTTTGTTTCCATGTATTAAAGGAATGACGTAGACAGAAATGTCATCTCCCGAGCCCAGCCTGTCATTGGATATCCTCCAGCCTCTGTCCTTCAGCACTCCTCTGGCTCGCATTACCAAATCCTGAGCTGCTAATGTGTACCTGTAGGTTAAAAAAACAGCCAGAGATGATAGCTGTTGGTACCAAAGTAAAGGGTTGTTCCTTGCTGGGCAAAAGGAACATTTTTAATATCCTATATTAATGTACAACTCAGTCATTGTTATCTTATTTCATAGCCTACTCAAACTGAGAAGAATGCCAGCTCTTTGCTTGTACAAGCTATTTCATAGTAACTTAGCTGATAATGTGGAAAAATTAGCTATGCGAACCATTTCTTAGTTTGATAATTAAAAATGGGTAACAGAGTTCATTTCAAACAGGGGTATTGAGAAGCATGGCAGGAACCACCACAGTGTAAGGCTGATGCACAATAGTGAATCTAGCAGTTGTCAAAAACCATCAACCTGAGTGATCATGAGGCTGAACCATTCCTTCTTCCTAGGTCCCAGGGTGTATCAGTCAACATAACTTCATTCTATGGGTTGAAGAAGTTATTCAAAGATTCAAGATTCAAATTTAGCTAGCTTGTTCATGGTTCCCAACCAAAGCCAAAATAGTTGATACAAGTATTTAGGGAAGTGTCATAACTCAGTACTAGAACTATGATCTGCATGGAAATATCCCCAGGTTGAATTCCTGGCATCACCAAGCAGGGTAAAAAAATGACTGATGGCAGAAGCCCTGGAGAGCTGCTACCAATCTGTGTTCTGCTACCCAGCTGCTACTGGTCTAGTGTGGTATAGGGCAGCTTTCTATGTTCAAAAGCAAAATGATGGACTCAGAACTGAAGATCCAAGCTTAATGAAATGTTGGAGATCTGTAATGATGTCTTCTATCTCTTTAGAAATAACAGCAGAGAAACATGAACTATTTCAAGACCAAAGTCCTAGGAGAGATAAAAATTAACCTTCATACTGTACCATTTTTAAAAATGTAAATCAACCTAATTCTATTTGCCCCATTATGGTGCATGATGGTTTGCATGTGTGCATCTCTGTGTCCGCAAGTCCACATATGTGCATTATGTATGCAAGATTTTTATTGCCTGGTATCACCACGCAATAAAAATCCCTATGTTGTCTCTCCTTTTCATTAAGGAACTGAGAAGAGAGCCTGTTAAAATGAGCACTTGCTGACAAGAGACCAAAGGATAATTATATGGATCAAGAGACAATTAAACAGTTAGAAATATTTTTAGGACAAAATCCTATGACTGTTTGGACAGATAAAAAGTCATAGTATTCCCCATATTCCCACTGGGGATTGTAGAACTTTCTTCTGTTTAAACATGTGGGATTGCACCCTTAGACACAAAATTTTCAAGCACTAAAAGGTATGTAAAGACCTTATAGTACAACAGGTAAAAACTGCTGACTCACAACATGAAACCTTATTATCTTTGAATAATCTAAACAGGAGATTGCTGTTAGTGATGTGTTTTTGTTTTCCTTTTTTAAGCTCATGGAAGCTAAATAGTTATCAGTTGCTCTGGAACTATACAAACATCGGAAGACAATATGGACATTACAGAGAAAATCATATTAATGATAAGGAAAGGAAGAAAGTAATGACAAAATAAAATGGATAAAATGGAGTATGTAAGTAGCTGAAATCAGAGGGATGATGCTCGCTGGCAACAGATGAGTGAGGGCACTTTTAAGGAACTTGGAGATCAATATCAGCAGAGGTGCATTACTGAGTACTTTATTCACTAATGTAGCAAAGTCGGGGTGTAACTGTCAGGGCAACTACAAAATTGCTGAAGTAGCTTTCAAGCAACTAGTTCTCCCTAATGAAGCACCTAATTGAATAGAGCTTTTTAGAATACACATTTGCTCCTGCTGAAGTTTCTAATATTGATCAATGAGTACTGCAAAGACAACTAAACACACTCCTAACAGGCAGTCTGAACTGCTTCTTTCATCTCCAACCCCGAACAGGAAATTGCTAACTTCACTAAATGGATAGGGATACTGGAAGGGCAGAAAGGTAACAGGAAAACAGAAAAAAATGGAAGATACAGCAGGCCATGTGCTGACTCCATGTGATGTATGAGCTTAATGTGGGATAAGGGCCATGGTAATTCAGGTTTCTTCTTTGTGGACCCTGTGCATTGCATAGAACCATATAATAGTAGAGTTGGAAGGGGCCAAGAAGGTTATAGGATTGAACCCTTTAGAATCAAGCAGCTTTTCTCTACAAGGCAACCAAACATAGCCAGAAATCATGTTATTCTCAGGCAATGTCTTTGCTAAACAGGAGAGATTACAGACCTGTGGGGATCATCAGGGTCACAGTTTGGCAAGAAGTTAGTGACTGCTTCTGCCACTTCTTCATTTACTAGAACATCCCAGAGTCCATCTGTAGCTAAGATAAGCACATCATCTGGTCCATGTTCATACTGGAGAAGATCATACACTCTCACCTGAAAGCAACATGAAGAACAAGCAGAATAAAGAGGGAAAAGAAGAGCCTTTACTTGAATGGACTTTATGACTTTTTGCTAGTAGAAAAGCAACTTCATTTTCCAAGCAAACAATAGAAAGTCCCAAATATCACATAATGCTCTCCAAAAGTCCTCACCCACCCAGAGGTTCTACCCTTGGGAAGGATTCCGGGGCTGGAATTCGTTAAAACAGTATTCAGCCGAGAACTGTATATCAAGCATTAATTGCTCACTAGATTCCCTTCTTCAAAACCAATGCACTGGAGGGACCAATGCTCACAGATCTTCAGAATGGAAATCAGATGAAGTTGTCAATGCAGAGCCTGACTGGGCAAGATGCCTGTGTATGCAAAGTTTAAAAGTTTGCATGTGTTCTGAAAGAACAGGATCTGTCTGAAAATATTTTCCCATACCAGAGCATTTCTCATAGCCTGTATGGAGATATAGAACTTACAAGAGAACGATTTCTGACATATTACTGAATGCAGCACCTATAATATACTCCTAGCTCTAGTTGCCAGGCTCTATTGAACTGGCAGGAAGAAAAAGGTCATTTTATGTATTTCCAAGTGGATCTTCTGTTAGACACAGGTTTTTGAGCTGCCTGCATTGTACTCCCCATTGTCAAACCACCTGGCTCTTTGAATTTCAAAAACAAAACCTTCAGGAGTCCTTCTGAACCACTAACCAAGCACTTTAATTACTCAGCAATGACTGTATTTTCAAAGAAGTGAAGTAACCTTGTCACAGCAGACAAGAGGAAATTATTATCTGGACTAGGATTTGGAAACTGTGCACCTGGCCAGTAATGTTGTGCTATCCTTGTAGCTGACAGGGTCAATGCTCCACTAATGTGCTGGGAAACACATTTGGCATTGCTAGAAGAAAGCTCTCTACCTTCTCTTGTGTTGTGTTAATCTTAGAACTCTAGGGCTAAAGCAAGTATATAGGGTACTTAGACATGTAGTTAACTAATGGAGAAACTGGTTTTGAAAAAGAGCAATTTTAAATTCATTAAGGTGTGAGATGTAATTAAGATTGAGAAGCTGATAAGCTAGACATACACTTCATTGATCATTCCTCATTAAATAGGGAGCATGTGTCAAAAATAGGGAGAAATGTTTCAGAAGATCAAGTCCTCTTCTCCCTATTCATGCTGATTACCTGCTAGCACTTCAAGATGACTAGTCTAGTCAGAGTTTATGTATTCTGTGACTTAACGATCTCTAACAAATAGGTACTCCATCCATTGCATTGTTGGCTGTACAGTATGGCACCCACCTAGGAGCAACGATAGTTATTACCTTAATAAATCCCAAAACGTGCATGCCCCCTCTCGCCTTAATGCTGCATCCAACTAGAAATGTTCATATTGCTTCCCTGTCATTCTCATGTTCATCTCTGCAATGTTTACAGTTCTTCTGGATGGCCTCCCACTCTAGAAAATGATCCTACATTTGACCTGAAGTGACGTACAGCAGCTAGTTTAGTTTACAGTTCCATGTGAACAGACTCTAATAAACCAGAAAGTTTATCTTGACAGTTACACAAAGCTGTAATCATGATATGCAATTCTCCTAAAGTAGCGTCCATAAGTAGTTCCCTGCACTAGCTACTTTAACTTTTAATCAATAAAATTAAAACCCCTTTTAATTGTACTATTCCTATTTATATGAGGCGTTACCTAACTCAATGTCACTAACAAACATGAAAATGTCTTTCATTTTCAAGTGATTCATATGTAAACTTTTAAAAATCTAGTCATCAGTACTGTTACATGCAGTGCATTTATTTATTTATTTATTTATTTATTTATTTATTTAGCAAGCAAGCAAGCAAGCAAGCAAGCAAGCAAGCAAGCAAGCTTCTATGCCGCCCATTTGCCAAAGCCTCGGGATGGCTCACAACAATAAATACATACATATTAAACATATAAAAACAATATAACTGGAGACATCCTGGCCAAAGATATAAAATCAATAAATAAAGCTAACAATTAAATGACGTTTAAATAAAAAGGTCTTGGCCTGGTGCCGAAAAACAAATAACGATGGCGCCAGGCAGACCTCTCTGTGGAGCGCATTCCATAGATTGGGCGCCACCGCAGAGAAAGCCCTCCTCCGGGTACTTGCCCTCCTAATATCCTTCACGGAGGGTTCCTGGAGAAGGGCCTCTCCCGCTGATCTCAAGGAGCGGGAGGGCATGTATGGATGTAAGCGCTCCTTTAGGTAGCCAAGGCCCAAGCCATTAATGGCTTTATAAGTAATAACCAGCACCTTGAATTGGGCCCGGACTTCAGTGGGGAACCAGTGAAGCTGACGGAGGACTGGAGTCATTTGAACATAACTCCAAGTACCCGTCAGCAGCCTGGCAGCACTACTTTGCACCAATTGAAGTATCCGGACCGTCTTCAAGGGCAGCCCCATGTAGAGCGCGTTGCAGAAGTCTAGTCAGGAAGTTACCAATGCGTGTGTCACTGTTGCCAGGCAGTTGTTCTCCAGGTAGGGACGCAGCTGATGGATCAGCCGAAGCTGAAAGAAAGCGCTCCTCGCCACCACTGGTCACCTGAGCTTCAAGTGAAAGCTCTGGGTCGAGGAGCACTCCCAAGCTGCGGACCTTGTCCCTAAGAGGGAGTGCAACCCCACTCAGGACAAGGTCAAGGTCCCCTTCCCCGAAACCCGATCCGCCTACCAACAGGACTTGGACATCCGTCTTGTCTGGACTGAGCTTCAGTTTATCAGTTAGGACCCTTTAAAGAATCCTTTTTTCTTCATTAAAATACACCAAATTTCTCTTCTTCATTTCCTACCTTATAACAGTTTTCCAGTAGAGAACCATCTGCCTTCTGGTTTCATGCCTTTTACACAAATGCTTCATCAACTCTTTTATGAGTGAAATTGTTATCAATTTAATTCACATCCTCTAAACTAGACTTCCCCAACCTGATGCCCTTGAGATATTTTAGACTACAATTTCCAAAATTCCTGGCCATGATCCATGCTCGTTGGGTATCATAAGAGCTGGTCAAAACATCCAGAGGGTTGCATCAAAGAAGGCTGATTTAAACAGATGCTGCATTTCTGAACTCACTCAGGAAGTAAGCCCTATTGAACAAAGCAGGACTTGGTTCCAAATGAACATGCATACGATTATGCAGTTATAGGAATTAGGACCATCACTTTCATGATAATATTTCATTTAAGCCAACAGAGGGGCCTAAAAGTTTTAGAATTTTTCTAAAACTTATCCATGCATAGATCAAAATTAAGATATTTTTCAGAGATTTTTCTTTTTTTAAAGAACAACTTCAGTTTAGTTTCCACATTCTACCCCATAATACAGATGTGAATGTCCTACCTCTGGTGATGAGGACAAAAAAGGCTTGATGTAGATGTTTGAGTCATGCACCTTCAGGTCATGATCTCCAAGTCCTCTTGTAACCCCAATAGTTGCCATGACTCGAGCCTGGAAACAATGAGTTGTGCATTAAGAACCTAAGAGCTATGCTCTTGATCAGGCTTACTTAGTCCAGCATTCTGTTTCCGCAAGGCACACCAAAAGCTTATGAGCGACAGAGGAGCACAAGAACCCTTCCCATTCATGTTGCCTAGCAACTGGTAGTCAGACATTCAGGGTGGGTTGTGTATCACACTAAGCCACTCTGCAAATAAGCCACAGTGAGACAGATGTTCATGGAACAACCCATGGTGTAAGTGTCTGGGTGGGTGGTATATTATCTCCCATTTCTGCAGTAGCTGAAAACTTGGAGATGCATTGAAAAAAATGGAAGCCACTGAAAAGTGTCAATTCAATACTTAAAAGAGGATCACATCACCAACAGGAATGTATTGTCTCCCCATCTTTTGGGTCATTTACACCTCTGGGTCTCCTACCCCCTGATCTGCACTGATGGGTTCCTCTTATCTCTTTTTGTTATCTCATCCCAGTCTGTCCAACAGGCCACCTCAACTTGTCAATTTCCTTGGATGTTAACTGCTCCTCTTCACTGCTCCCTTTGACAGGTCATACATGCAAGAACATTGACTGGACAAGACCACTCATATCAGATAGCTACATGGGCACACTTGTAAAAGATAATGATGTTGTAGTGGTAGTGGTAGTAATAATAAATGAATGAATAAATAGTAAGACACCACTGTGCATTTTTGAGGAACCAAAAAATGTTGGGGAACGAGTTGCAGTCCTTTCCAAAATGCTGTTTCAGCATCAGTGAAGGGCAGTCACTGGCACAATCATGTAAAGTCAGTGGTGTGGGCTTTCCAGTCATTCTTGCTGATTATCTCTGTAGCTGACCATAGCAAGCCACTATGAAATTGGTCCTCCAGGTTCATATAACACAAAAACCCCAACATGAGCAGGAAAAACCATACAAGCTATGAGTTTTCTCCACAGCTTGTTACCAAAAATCAATCCTCCATGTGAAAAATGCTCTAGGTTTGGACAACACAACAAAGTAGGTTGTTGTGTTGTGTGAACCAGTCTCTACCTCCAATACAGGGTGCAGGGTGTTCTGAAAGACAAGGTCTATGTGAAACTTCTCAACGGCAATTGTGCCAATAAAAATGCTCAAAGACAGCATCCAAAATAGCTAATTCTACCCTCTCACAAAGAACATCTAGATGCTCATCAGCCTTAGCCAATGAAAAGGTCCAGAACATAGTCTCAGGCACTATAAAAAGAGATACTAGAGCTGTTTAGAGGTTTAAGCAAGAACTTACTCCTTCAATTTGCTGCAGCAACAAATGAGTAACTAGAGCAGACTAAAGTGTACTGAGGTATTATTTTAAGGCATTGCACTCAGAGCAATAGTCAATGGCAAAAATTTATACTAGCTGAAATTTCTGGACATTTTTAAGGATACAGCACATATTTATCCCAGTCTAGAAGCAGGTGAACAACTGTGGCCAGGTGTGCCTTATCCAGGAAAAGTACACTGGAATACCAGGCGAAGTTGGTAAAAGGCACATCTATTCACTTTTACATTCAAAAGCATAGGAGCAGCACTATGCTTGGTTTTTTGAAACCAAAAACAGAAACAGTGATCTTGTTCTATGGTTTCTGGGTACTGTGATTGCTTGTAGGGTCAACCATACCCAGGAAACACAATTCACTGTGGTACACCAGGTCATGAATGCCTCTCAGGCAAGTGAGATCAAGAAAAGGGGCATGCACTGTCTCCCTCTTCATCACGGCAAATAACCCTTGCTGGATTCAGACAACAGAAGCTGCATCCAGTGAGCGTAATTATATGCACTGAGTTTGTATGAGAGCAGCACAAAGCCAATGCAACTTAGTAACCATTCTTGTACAAACAGGCCCAGTGTGTGCTCACCTAATCTCTTTTCTTCTACTCCAAATGCAGGTAAAATCAACTGCCTCAAAACAGGGTTTTCTCTTTTAAAAAAAATGGTTAGTAAGAATATTTACACCACAATAAAGATTCCTTCACCATCTCTCCAGAAGGTCAGTATCATCTCTCTAATATTTTAAAGATTCCTTGGAAGAAATATGAGATTCTTGGGGATGCTTATGAAAAAGTATCTATCTATTCCCAATTCTGGCTCTAAAATATGCCGAGAATTAACACACTGTATGTCACAAAACAAAAATAAATTAAGAAGTAGCAGGTGTGTAAATACTGTTCAAAAATACCATCCACGCACAGATAAGTTACAGCAGGTCTGAATACTGCACAAAGTAGATTAATTCTGAAGGCAGGATATTTTACAAAATTCAAATAAACAGTCATGCCACTGGGAAAGAGTTGCTTAGAAACATACCAGCAATCTGAATTGACCATGTCCTTTTACTGGTGCCACAATCATGTCTATCAGGTTGGTTGTGCTCGATGTGATGCATTTTGCTCTTTCATTTTGTTCTACCCATTTGATTCTACTTTGATAGAATCATATGTCACTCTCCCTTGCATCCCACTTGTGAAAGGAAATTTTACTCTCAAGAATGAATGAAGCAGCAGGTTAAACCCGAAGGACGGACGGACGGAAGGAAAGAAGACAATGAAGAAGACATGTACTTCTTCTCCAAGAGAACTCATCTTATTTCATCCCAGCACACTGAAAATTGTGCTCAAAAGAAACTAAAATCACTATGGCCTTTGTATTTCTTCAGCTTACTGGCTCACACTGAATTTTACAATCAAATTGAAAACTGAGAACTCCATTTCAAATCATTTCTCTCTGTCCTAAGCAAAAATAATTAAGCAGGTGAAATAGGAAAATTGATTGGTAAATGTTATTAAGCCATTCTTCTCCCACCTCCAGAATAGACTGCATTTCTTCCCACTTTCAGACAAGACCTGATTTATGACAGATACAATATTCTTTCATGCTGTCAGAACAATAAAATAAAGGGATAGAAAGAGGAAAATGTGAGACAGCTTGAGGCTAAATTGAGTGATAAACTACATAAGGACCCCATATTCCTTTGAAATGACAAAATACTTATTCCTACCTTCTTGCCTTCTCCATATATAAGGGGAAACTTCAAGTCATCTTCTTCAATGGTTTTGTATGCCCTGAAGGAGGATAAATGGCATTGCATAAAGCTTGAACACCAGAGGTGGCCTTTTTTTTTTTTTTTTTGCAAGTTTGTCTATCTCAAACTTTGCAATACGTTCTTGATTCCCACTCTTCCTCCATTCCTAATTCGTACCTTCTGAACAGATGAGCAGTTAATATGAAACATTACACACACACACACCACCTATTGCAGGGCAGTGCATATAATGCATTACATTGACAATTAAAATAAAGCAAATATTAAAAAAGCAAAGAAAATCTATCAAGCTCGACAATGTGATGAACTTCTGCAAACAAATTCTGCTCTTTTTTTAAATAACAGATAGGAATGAAAATTGGAACAAAATCCTGATTACCAAAATTGTAGGCCATAGCATCCACTAAGCAGTAATACAATTCCATAAAAAATGAAGCCATTTTATTAATTGGTAACTGTGAGAAACAGCAGGGGTTGTAGATAAAGAAAGTAAAGGAGAAAGCAAAAGATTTTGTTTAATCTTACAAAACTAAATCCATTAAGGAAGGTTTCTGGATACAACTAGTTTTAACCAGATTATTTAGCATTCTCTTCTCCTTGACTATGACATTCAAACTTACCAGAAATTCCCTCCACTTCCAAACACCTAATGGGTACCTAAAAGTTGTATCATTCCTACCTGGGAAGAGATTCATTATAAGGATTAGCAAGCAACACACAATTGTGTAACCATTGGCCCATATGATGATTATACCTGCATGTATTTGGTGCAAGGTATGTGGCCAAGGAAGCTGCTGCTGACAGGCATAAAAATGGTTTACTGCACACTTATTCCTATGCAGAGTTGCTTTCCACATGGGAAATGTTTTAGACATTTGAAGCAACCCAGAGAGTTAAGTAGGTGCATATTTTCTCCATTTATTGCACACCAGCACCAATGTTTCTTTGAACACTAATGGATAAGAGTTGGGATTCTGCTGAGGACAAAAAGGAGAACAGAGATGGTTACAGTGGATGATTAGGGAGATGTGGCATTTCCACCAGATACATGACCATAAGTTGCTGTGTTTAATTTTTCTTGCTCAGCCACTCTGACTAGGTGCCTTCCAGACAGACAGAACCACAATACCCATCATTCCCAGCTGAGCCGGTTACAGACTGGGAAAAGCTGTTCTAGCCATTTCAGAGAACTTTTTATGTGGAGTATTAGCATGTGGGGTGCCTGTGCATTTGTGATTAGCTTAGCTAATGATTTGCCTTCCAAAGTTATTAGCAAAACTGGACCTGACAAGACTATGTCATTCTTTTAGACTAGGGCTTCCAAAATAATAAAAAGCAAAATAAGTAGAGAAACACTGTTTGATACACCTATTTCCTAACATGACATGCATGACCTTTTGGCCTCCTCCTTTTGACTTTAAGCTATAAAGCTGTGTTTATAGGGGGAAAAGCAGAGCATGAAATATACTATGTCACTGCTGTCATTACATAAAGACTGACACACACAGAAGAGGAAGAACCGTTTAAAGTACGCCAGCATGACACCCCCTGAGAAATCCAACAGCAACTAACACTAAAATCAGAGCTAAGTGGCAGCTCTCCAGCTTTTGCCTTATTTTCCTAACCACTGCCTCTGAAAGAAATCAATGGCTGCCAGAGCATGACAGAAACCACAGGAAAGGTTAGGCTGTACTATGGCTCTTAGCCTTGAGTCTTCTCAGATTCTGCCATTGCATGAAATGTGTTAGATGCCAATGCAGCATCCAAAACACCAACATGCTAAAGTTGCTCCTTTCTTCTCCCCCTTTACACCCCACATCTCATCCAGCATTTGTTGCACTCTACAGGAGTACTCATTAAAGGATAAATGTATGTGCAAATTTGCATTTAGATTCAAATTGAAAGTCAAAACAGTAGCATTCAGCAGTTTAGAACAAAAGACCAAACAGTTCCTAAACCTGAAAAGAACATCCCAAATTAAAAAGCATAGCAGCAATTGATATTCCAAAAAAACTCTGGAGTGACAAAGAAGGACCACCTATTGGGCCTGTCCTGACCAAACTACTGTAATACCTCCAAATATAAACATGCCAGACTATCTTATTTCCTTCTGAAGAATCTGCCCCAAATAGGTTTTCACTGAATTTCTGACACGTCTCTCTCCCAAACAGAAGTGTCCAAATATTCTCAATTACCAAATTGCCTCTTGATTTTGAAGTAAAGCAACACTGGAACAGCTCAACAGTTTGCATGGTCTATTTTCCTTCATGTTTTGTTGCATCAAATCTTAAACTGACATTAAAAATTCCATAAAGTCTGCCTTAAATTCTTGGTTTAAAGAAAGTACATATAAAAACAAGGTATTGAGCTGATTCACACAATTATCATGGGTTAAACAAGCTGCAGTACATGCCATGCACCATTTGCCTAACCACCATCCCCGATCCATGGCTTGCAAGTATTTTCACCTTCTTAACTATTTGTGAAAGTTATGCCAAATATTGGAACAGTCCTACATGGACAGTAGAAGATATCACAGTTTTATTTTAGAAAAGTGTCTTCCTTGATCAGACCAAATGTCTTACTAGTCCCATAATAGACTCCCAGCACTGTTCAGCAGGATAACCCTAGGAAATGGAGAAGCAGGTCATCATAAGACTATCCATCTCCTCTTATCAAAAGAATCAAACAACCAGCATATATGTTTCTTCTTTTTCCTCTCCTGAGTAATAAAGTGCTAATACTCCATAAACTTGTCTAACATGCTTAAAGTATGCAAGTTAGTTCCCATCACCACATCGTATGTCCTTCAGTTCACTCAAGTTCTTGTGTATTTTAATACATGCATATTCAGAAGGCTGTACTAGTAACTAAAACATGGGTAGTAATATTTATGCACATTTAGCAAATGTGTTAGTAAAATGGCAGGGGAAAATCAATGAAGACTTACCTCTCATTTCCTTTTATGGGAACATTTATGGACCTATTCTAAAGGTATGCTACTTCACTTGCTCACTCCGTAAAGGTTTCTAGTAGGATTACTTCCTAATTTGGCTACCTCCTTAGAATCCAAATACAACTTTTTCCTTAAAGTAAGAAATCACAGAGGAACAGGCACAGAGTGGCTTACAGAATAATCAGGGAATGTGTGAATGAGCAAGCTAAATGCAATTGCATATAATACATAAACATAAAGCAACTCTGTTGTTCTTATACAGTTCATTTTAGGAAGACCGTGTGAAATATGGAACACAAATTTCACATGCAATAAAATGAAAAAGTATCTCCAGTAAAGGGGGAAAGCTTCATAAAGAAACTGAACAAAACAGCATTTGTCATTATTTTTATACCTTTCAAATACTTTAGATGGAAAGGGTGTAATTAAAAGCAGAAGAAAGAAAATACTACATTTAACAAGCAAGGCAAGACAATGATCAGATGCTCTTTTTCAGACTGCCAAATGCAGCAGTATATAATCTGAGTACATGCTACAGAAACCTTACCAGTGTCACAGAGGATGCCAGCTGGGGAACGCCTCTAACTTACATGCTAAGCGGGCTAGACCAGAGCAGAAGACATGCTTGCAGATCACAGACTGACACAAAGGGGCATTCGTATATCTTTTGGGGAGCACGATACCCAGCACTTCCGTAGCACTTCATGTCAGTTCTCTTCTTCATGTCCTGGGTCAGTTTGTTGCATGTACAATTTCCCCACCCCGCTTGTTTTTAGTTTCCCTACTTAATCAGTCTTTATTTATGCAACAGTACCTATGTTCAGAAAACACACACAGAAAAGTTTGGTCCAGTTTACCAAACAAAAGAGAAAACTAAGACCTGCAATTCTGAAGCAATTTAGCTACAACGTCAGTATTTCAACTTCTACTAAATTAACAAAGTATGATAACAAGGCTTCTGGGCAAGTATAAAATTTCAATTAAAAAAGCTTTCAATAAAGAAAGACTGACAGGCAGCAATAGGAAAATGTAAAAGTGCAGTTCACAGCATTGTACACAAACATATACTATTTTTCAAGATAGATTAATGGGGTGGGGGCTGGGCTCCACAGATAAAGGGGATTGATAGCACATTGTCCTCCAGAATAATGCAGAGTTAAGTGCATGTAGGAGAGTTAAATGCATTTATTGGAAGATCACTTGTGTCTGTGAAGATGCAGAGAGTTAAAAGAAAAATTGCAACAGAGAAAAGTTTCTTTGGATGTGATCACTAGAGATGTCTAGTGATAAGGCAGTACACAATTCACAAAAGGAAGCGCACTGCCTGTGTCCATCGGATATTGCTATTGGGGGTCCTCAGTTTCATTTCCAGCTCTCCCCGCTCAGTCTCTGTTCCTCTGGCCAGTGTGAACTCGGGAAAGGCAGAACCATTTGTCATTGCCAGGAGATGTGCTGTACACAGCAGGGTCAAGTCTCTTCCCCTGCTGTTCCTGTAGCTAGAGCTGCAAATAATCTCAAAAAGATGCAGAACATGCATGTTGCGAACAGTCATTTATCACTGTTGAACTGGGCTCCAAACAGAATCCATGGAGCTCCACTTTGCCTGCCCAGATGGAGATGGGAACCAAAAGGGCGTCGCACAAAGGAATCTGGTTAAATTTAAGTCACTGTCTATTTTCTCCCTCCCTCCCCCTTTCTGTCAGCAGCTTCAGACCACTGTTGTGGCTGCACAAAGGTCATCTTTAACGGTATCTATGACTAGAAAGGAGTGCTAAATTAAACTAAAAAATACCTGAATGAGGCATATTATTTGAATAGTCAAGGTGGGAAAAAGCACTTTAATATACCATTAAGAACTGAGCTTACCACTTTGCACTCCTGAGAAGGTGAACATCCAATGCATGGTAATACAATCACTGCCTGAGCTGCACTTTCAAGTGTTTCATTGAACACAAAAACACAACTGCACACAAGCATGTGCAATTTTCAATAAGGGCTTACATGGATTGCATGACTTTGGAAACAAAATGGCACGGAGCAGGTGAAAACATACAGCAGCCATGCTGCCCATTACTCTTTGTGGCCCAGAGTTAAACTGGCAGGGAAGACCACTTATGTGGCTCAGACTAATAAGAGTAAGCTAATTAAACCCAGTGGCATAGGCTGGCAGATAAATCCAGCTCTGGGAAAGGGACACTGCCACTTTAAATACTGCCTTGGGATCTGTGGCAAAACTAATGAGGACTGTCAGTTGGGTCTCTTTTTATTAGGTGGCTCTCTGGAGGATAAAGCCTAAGGTTTCTGTAACAGGGCTTCTGTGCTTGATTCAATAAATCAATTTATATTAAAGGAGAGGGGAGGAGGCAGTGCAGGTCTGGTGTTGGCTTCATAAAACATTCTGTGGCATTTCTCCATCTACTTATCCCCCTCTCTGTCAGACTGCCTGACTGGGCTGTCAAAGGACATTGAGCAGAATAATAAAGAATAAGTGAGTGCCCACAGCTACGATATTTGTTAAACACAACTGGAAAGCTGCACAAAGCAAAGCTCACACAAAGTGCCACAGCATTCAGCTAGGACTCCTGGGAATGCATTTTTGCCAACTGGAATAAAAAAAAAATAAAAAGAAAGAAAAATCTTTGAAACTGGTTGCAAAATAAAAGGCCACCCCCTATTTTTTTAAAAGGGACAAAAAAAGAAAACAAGATTAAGATATATCTATTTATATACATCTATATATCTAAATAGATATATATACAAAAATCAGGCACCCATAGATTCAAAAACCTGCTTTCTTGGGGGAATAAAAAGAGCAACACACCAAGCAGATGCAAGGTATTCCAAGAAGCAGAATTGCAAGAAACATGCAAAGTTTCAAGTTCCTTGCTTCTACATATACTTCGCTGAGAAGGAAGGCTCCTGCTTGCCCCAAAGACTCCAGGCATTTTGGTTCAGAATAAATTTCTTAAAGAGAAATACATGGTGCACATTGGTGGCTAATTGCCTTACAGAGCACAGATCTCCTGACAGCAAAGCAGTTGGGGACAAATAAACTGTGCAGGTTGGTTCATCTGACAACATCCACTGCAGCCTGCCTTAACAATTAACTCTTTACCTGTAGATGAACACTCAATGAAAAGATGTCTGTGCCACCATGAAGTTTTCTTTGGACACTTTTTAAAAAAAAATTGCAAAAAGCATTTTATGAAGCAGAATGAGATGTCATAAAGAGAACTGGCACAATTTCCTATAACAAAATTGGCACAACACAACAAGTACTTCCTGAGTACATGAAAGGAAGCTGCATTTGCTATGGAGGCTGCTCAAAGGGCTTCTTCTCTCTCCTCTGTGGCTTCTCCTCATCCCAAGTGGCTGATGTTGCTACCTTGACCACAAAAACTTGGGAGCCTCAACATGCAAACTGCCCACATTTGAAAAGTGAGTGCGTGCAACAGGGAAACATCTGCCTAGACATCCATAAAGTTCCTGATGTCAAGGAGAAATCAACACCTCCCCCCGGGGACACACATTTATTCTGAAGAAACACAGACTTATGAAGATTGGGACACACGTTTTCTTACTATTTCAGAATCGCTACGCCAGTAGTTGGAGAGATTTAAGCTGCCTGACAAAATAACCATGTGGTGAACATCCAAGCACCTGAATTAGGCTCTCAGTCCTAAGAACACAACAGCAGGAAATATAGCATCAACATATTAGAAGGGTCCTCAAAATGTATCTTGTCTACTGGAACAAGCCCGACAAAGAGAACAAAGGCACCATCATAAGCAAGGATCAAGAGAGCTGTCTCAAAGCAAGAGCAGCAGCCTTGACCCATGCGGCAGATGCATATCCAGGTTGATACCTGCCCTTGTGCTTTGGAAATGCTAAGCAACTCTGCCAGCACTCTGCCAGCATCTCAAGCTAAGCCAAAACACAAAAGACCAAGTGCATTGTGCAAGGCAGTCCTTGCCATAACTACTACGTCCTGTAACTGATCCAAGCAGGCCAAATTCAGACAATTGCTCAGCCTCTGAAAAACCCCAGAATTTCTGCTGCTGCTTTAAAGAACCCTACATCTTAGATTATCTTTATACCGGAAATGAAAATTGCAATGCAGCATATAATGGCAGTGAATTTTAACTCTGATTTCCATGAGATACTGCAATTGTATATGTTATTCGGCTTCTGTTTAACTGCATGCACATATGCAGATACCAACCAATTCAAAGAGGGAAAATGGAAAAGCACAGGTAGGTGTCCTATATCTAACCCTTTCTTCTCATTGCTTTTATTATATGTCTATACTGCCCAATAGCCAAAGCTCTCTGATAAATTTTCAGAGATTAAAATGTTAAAAATAAAAGATTGTACATAATATTAAAATGTACATGCAAACAAACAATGCACGGAGGGAGCGATAGCTCAAACAGTTTTACCCATTAAAAAACCCTTATCATAAGCTGCCAAACACTGAAGAATAAAGAAGGGACATCAGTTGGCACTGAAAAGATCAGGCTGGTGCCAAAGGAGGCCAGCTCTACTATTTGTCTACTCTCTTGTCCACACCAGGCTCATGACACCTGCTATCTGATTCTTCTATCTTGAAATGCCAGGAATGCAGATGGGATATGCTATGTTTGAAGCACATGCTTTACCACAGAGCTACAAAAGCACAGGCCTTAAACATACAAGAGCTAGCCATCAAAAGTTCCACAATGATATTCTATACCCCAAACACTTCCAGTTGTTATTCAAGGCATCTATACTTGCTAGTGCCTTGTATTTGACTAGTACAGGGAGTCTGTGATAGATGAAACTACAGAAAGCGTGCAGTGGTTACGTAACAACTGGATGATCAAGAACATTCTTGGATGCCACTGAATGAACAGGACAGAAAGAGTGGGAGAATCACCAAAGCTCAAGCTAGTCAACACTCTCCTAGTTCCACTGAGAGTGAACTAGGTTCAGTTCCACTGACAGTCCACATTTTCATTCCCAATTGCCTGAAGTGCAAAAATATGCACTTTTGAATATGCATTTTTGAAGCATGCATTTTTATACAAGACCATAAGCACAGTAAGAGGAGCTTGGCCCACAAAATGCGCTTGCTTTCAAGGATGTGGATGGGACAAAACCTGATCACAAATGAACTGGAATGACTATCTTGTTCTTCCCTACCCAAGGTAGCTTTTCGGGAGCAAGACAGTAGGGGAAATGGCCACAGCAACAGGAAAAGGTGGTATCATTATCAGCAAGCATGTTAGGAGGCGAGAGACATGTTCTAGGTCTCCCCATGGGACACAGCCTGTGTCTGGAGAAATAATTCCCATTAAGCAGCACCATCACCAACAACCAGCTGTCCCAAGGAAGTGTAGAGCTTTGTGCAGCCAGTGCTTCTACAGCTATGACAAAATGAGACCTATCTAAGAGTGTTTGAAGAACAGCAACAGTTGCACATAACATTCCTATTTAGGAACAGACAAGCTCATGTTACGGTCAGTGGGAGCGGGTGGTTCCAGCGATGACAGGGCAGGCTGCTGTCTGAGCTTCAAAGGAACTGTCCAGGGTGCTGAGCTGCAGTCCCACCCTTCTCCCCTTCCTCCACCCCTTGAAAGTGCACACTATGACCCAAAATAAATGCACCACCACTCTGACATGGGAGCCACCAGTTCCCACTGGTTACAGTGATCAATTATCAGATCTGAGTTTCTTATTTTTAAATGGAACCCTCCTATGTATTCTTACCAGCCAGTCATGTTGAAGTCTCTGTAAAGCATTCTTTTTCCAACTTCCTTACGCTGAACCCTCCTTGGAAACTCCAAGTGTGTAAATTCATTTCCCAGCAAGTGGGGCTGCATATATGCCTAGCAATTTTCAAACAAGACGAGAGAGAGAGAGAGATGAAAAGAGTTCAGTGACAATACAATAATCCTTGGGACTGTTACATTTATATCATCATTTTCAAGGAAATGTACAGTGTAAAAGCAAGTGCCAAAGCATAAAATCCTAGAAAAGTTTAAGTACAAGCCTCAGATTGCCCCTCTGCTTCACTAAATCATTGAAATTCATACATTCATCACCTTTTTCATTCTTGTATTCTTGTATGCCTGCTATATGTTTTCTGGTCAGTTGTGTACAATTCAGGATAGTTCACCTATAGATTTTGCACTGTTTTGAGATGTGCTTTGCTTTCACTGTGTGGCCATTCCCCCTGCGGACCAGCCCACATTCCGCCCTGTTGTATATGCACCACTGAGAAGGTGCTGGCCTGGTGGGTCATCACTGCCGCCAGCTTTTCTGGACAGTGCTGATCCCTTTCGGGGGAAAAGGAAAGGCTGCATTTGTTCCCACCACGGCCCCTAGAAAGGAATGCCACTGTCAAATGCTACCATGTCAGCCATCCGTAACAACAGCACACATGGATCCACTAAAGGCTTAAATGCGGTCCATGCAGTCCTGACACTTTTTGCACTCCTATATGCACCCCACAAGTGTCTGCAGGGGAACCCACCTGCAGGTGCTTGCAGGGAACAGCTATGCAGCGATGATGCCCTGCACCGAGATGCCCTGGAAGGTGGCACAGGAGGCTTCACTCACCGCTGCCCCCTGCCACAGCAACAAGAGCTGTTCGGGTGGCTCCCTCATGCTCTGGCTTCCATCTTTGCCTTGCACAAAAACCTTGCTCCAAGACCTTGTTCCTGCCTGCCCACCCGACTCCTCCCAGCTCCAGCCTGACCCTGCCCTACCAGGTACCTTCACCTTCTCTTCCCTGATCTTGCCTTGCTCCTGAGCGTGAATGTATTGGAGGCATCTGACCCCTGGCCTGCTCTGGGACTGTGTTTTTGCCCAGACCTTGTTATCTCCCTGGCTTCTCACCTTGGACTCTTCAAAGATGTGCCTCTTGCCCTCTAAATTTGGTCCACCCTGCATGTGGACCTCGTCCTGGCCTTCTCACCATAGCTGCCTACTGCCCACATCCAGGACCTTATGCTGTGATGTGCTACTATTCAGAATAAATCACTTCAATCCACTTCTTGAAATTCAGTGCTAGATCACTGAATGACTAGAAACAAACTCATGGCTTTTCAGCTGCTACCCCAAGTTTCCTTGGCAGAACAAACTAGCAATTTAAAAGAAGTCATTTGCATACTTGTTAACATTGGTAGAGTCACTGAAATTATGGCCAGTGGCCTTTGCCTGAAACAAATCAAGCAAAATCATCCTCTAATGCTAATGCATTAGAACTGCTAATGCAGCTTCAGTCCACCCCTCCCCCAAAAACTCCTTTTATTGTGATGTCTTCCTTAATTTCACAAGCTAGCTAAGGAAATTAAGCTTCCCTCAACTCGAAACGAGGCTGCTGTCCTTAAAGTAAGCTTAAAGAGAAATTTTGTAGATCTATTCCAATGCTGCACAAACTTGTCCATCACTGAAGAAAGTCTGCTCATTAATCAAGTGGTTCTGATGGGAGTTCATGATAAAGTAGGTAACAGCTAATGGTGCAATTCTGTGCAAGCTTAGACAGAAAAAATTTCTACCACTCCTAGGCCTGTCAGGCAAGCTGGGGCATGCTTTAAGTTGAAGAATGTTTTTCTTCTGCACCTGCAAAAGATTGTCCCCTAAGGTAAAAAAAAAAAAAATTAAGGGAAGCCAATGTAAATAAACACCATTTTTCAGCACAAAAGGAGCACTTATTCTGCAATAAAGGGGTCATATTCCATCTGAGAAAAGCTCTTGTGGGATGTATCCCAGTGCCATGCAGAGCCAAAGGAAGCAGGGCCAGAACGTCTTCATATTCTAATTTAAAGTTTTTTAATAAATGATTTATTTTAATTAGTTGTAACAAGTACAGGCACTTAGGTGTTAACTATTTTACTGCTATAATAACAGTTTTAATATATATGTCTTTTTATGTAAATCGTCTTGAGATTTTACAATATTCAAGAGCATATAAGAATGTTTAAATAAATAAATAAAACTCTTACTGCTACTAAGTCTGAAGAAAGGCATTTCAACCTTTTAAAACTGGGGTTAGGTAAGTATAGAAAATGGAAAACAACCAAACAATCATGGTCTGGGGAAAGAGGGTGAGGCCAGGAGGAGGAGAACTGGCCGTCTGTGCCAATTCCAACTAGGATCCATACGATTTGGTCCCTGGACTGGAGGTTCTCCCCTCCAGCAAGGAGGAAAGAAAATGTTCAGAGGAAAGGGGGCTGTTCAATATTTTAATCTTGTTTTCTAATATGTGAAAAAAAAAATCTTAACTCTAACCCACCACACACAGACAGGAACTCCACACAGAAAAGTATAATGTCCAGATTAGCTCCACAGCACAGATTTTCCACATTTTTGCTAGATATTCCCTGTTGATTAACAACACTAAGACTACAGAAGCAAGGAACAGTTATTATTCCTGATAATCTAGGCAACCTGGATCTAATTACTCACACTTTACCACTTGTCTGTCTTTCTGCAGCAGTGCATATATTGTACGTGGAGGGTCCTTGGTCCAATCCCTGGCATCGTAGGACCGGCAAGTTGTGACTGCTTTGATGTTTTGGCTTTCAACTCCTATCTGCCCCAACCAGAAGAGGTATGAAGGGAACTGTAAGCCAGAGCATCTGAAGGGCCAAAAGAAGCCCGCCTGAGGCAAACTGGTAAGGTAAGCAATGGTATGAAAAATCTCTGCTGGAGACCCTTTGCTGGGCAGAGCACGCATTACGGGCCTAAAGCAGCCTTCGCCCACCTGGTACCCCCTTCCCCCCAATGTTTGGGACTACAACTCTAAGAACTTACTGACCATTGTCTTTGCTGGACTGATGGGAACTGAGGCTGAGGGCACCAGTTTGGGGAAGCCTGGTCCAGTCTGGTTTCACCTAATATATGAAATGGATTATCCAATGTTCCCAGCTTCTTGTGAGAATAAATGGAGAAGTGAAGGATCATGTAAGTCACCTTCATCTCCTTAAAGGGGGGGGGGGAGACATAAATATAATGCTATATTGGCTCTATCGGTGCATACTTAAAGTTCCTATTGCATTGCCAACTTTGTAGACAAGACCCTGTATTAGCCACACTCTGCTATAATAACGGATCTGCCCATTACATCTGGGGACAAGCTTACTGCTTTGGGGCAAAATGTGAATCCATATATTGCCAACACCAACAAGTGTATTTCCTTTGGGAACTGCTAAATGGGGGAAGAAATGGGAACATTTTAAAATAAATTTCTTTTGTGGCATTGTTTCAAATGTAGGTATGCACAAAAGCACACTCATTAAAATGTTCATATCCCACCTTATGACATAGACATATTCTCAACAAATAATAAGACAGTAGCATAATCAAAATTCACAGACCTATGGTCTTGCCTTTGGTAAATAAAAAGAAAATAAGCCATTAAAAAAATAGAAAAGAGCAAATTTTTACCTCCAACAGCTTCTATACAGAATGAAAGGACTGTGAGACCTAAGGCAGGGGAAGACTCTTGAAAAAAGTACTAAGTTGAGAGCCTATTAAGAGTGCTTGAAACAAGATTCTGTGCACAACTCAAGGCCTGCACTTGAGCCGTCAGGAAGGGGAAGGAAGCAGCAGCCATCCATCCATCTCTCATGCCGGGATCCTCCTCCACCCGAGAGCTCTCCTCCACCCAGCTACCAGTGGCCACCACTGAGGCCTTCGAAAGAGAGGACCCAGCAGCCCTTCTGTTGCACAGACAGCTTGCTCCGTGCCCCGCTGAACTTTTTCACCAAGACTCTAGGGGCTGAGTTTGATTTTTCCCTCCAAACCCCTTTCTTCTTTTATGTTATGTGGTTTAGATTTTAGGCCTGATCTTTGCAAGTGCTCTGGGGGCCTTTTGGATCAAGAACAGAATCAAACAGACTTCAGATAAATAATAAATCAAACAACGGCTGAGCACAGAACAAAAGTGACTGTGATTTTAAATCAGGTGCCAAACTTGTGAGATGTGCTGCTTATGCAAACTTGGATCCTCTCAAGGCAGTCTTCTCCAACACAGTGCCCTCTAAGTGTGTTGGACTACAACTCTCATCATCCACAATGGCTGTACCAGGGCATCAGTAAGGAAAATCTGTTTTAGGATCTGTAGTCCTGACAAGAATTTCACTTTCCTAGTACTGATAGGTGACTATGTATTACCTGCGCGTTTCAATGCATTTCAGATAGGCTCACTAATGTGATTTCACACTACTGTTATCTTCTACATATTTTCTTTGAACCAGATATCCATAACCCAAGCACATTTTGCTACATATGGAGATGAAATAAACTAACAAAGGTAAAGAAAAAATGGAAGGAAGCAGCCAGTCCCCCCACCAAAAAAAATCAGCTGCTGTTTTCAGATCCCTCCAGAAATAACTTCAAACAACAAAGACCCTCACAGGCAATGTTTTATCTGTCTCCTTCAAGAAACTCCCACCCCCACCCCAATCTCAAGATGCTACAGAGCCCCTTTAATGTAAAAGGCAAACAAATTATTTTAAACACAGGCAACATAAATATTCATTACAGTTGCTTTGTATTTGCCTCTGTGAGTATGAATACCCCTAAAGTAGTTCTTTCCTCTGGACTCTGGCAAAGTAACTAAGAGCAATAACATCTGAGCACAGAAATCTCCCCCACCACCACCTTCAGCAGACACACGCTGCTTTCTCCTTTTTTTGCCAGCAAAGCAATAATCCAAGCAAGTGTTTCTTCGAAAGAAAAAGCCATCTGGTCGGTACAAGTCTGCCCCAGGAAGCCTCTGGCCACAGTAGGAGGGGGCAGGTACAATGATGTGCTACTTTCAAAGTGGAGTTGGGGAGGGGTCAGATTGCGTTGCAGCATCTGCTCAAAGTGTCAGCCGTTGCTCTGTGGTGGAATAGAAGGCATAGGCCAGACTTTCCAGATGCCATGCAAGAGAGATGCACTTTCACTCTTTAAAAAAACAAAAGAAAACATCCACACAATGAAAGCTGAAAGTACAGAGTCAGCTTCAGCATGTCAGCCTTGTGACGACCAGCCACACCTGGAGAGAGCAACACATTGGACCAGTTGTCTGTTCTTGGTGATTCAAAGCATTTACTCTTGGAGTAGGTCAAAATGCACCATGGTTCGACCCATGCAGGGTTTGTTCTGGATTTAGGCACTCTGCATTAGGACACAAGGCCATGTACATTTCTCTCTAGTTAACCTTTCCCCTTGAGCCTTACTCCAAGCTAACCCTCGAGTCGCCCGTTGCTCAACCTCAGTGTTTCAGATGAAAATGGTTTAGGGACACCACTGTAACATCATACATTCTGAGAGGTACATGCCAGTACTACTGATATGAAATAAAGCAGGAGCAGGATTGACTTTATTACTTTTTATTATTTTTATTGGTATTTATTTCCTGTCAGTTTCTCAGCTGTTCCACTTACAGCAAGGTCCCATGCAATAATATAAACTCCAATTAATGCATAATGTTTTTAAAGGGGCATGAAGAAGGATGGGAGGAAGGCCCGTGTTGTGTTCTTTCAAAGTTAACATTTTCCAGTAGGCAAACTAGGCACCAAAATAGGACTTGCAAGCTAGGAAAATACTTCATATATTCATAGATGCATCCAGCTCCCATGCTGTGTAATCACACTGGATGAGACCTTGACAGGGCAAGGTAAAAACAGCATTTGCACTCCAGTACTCCCTTAGCAGAAACACCCACATTGACATGGGTAAATAGTAAAACAAATGAAAATGTATTGAGACCATAAATAAACCAAAAGTTTAACCCAGAAGCAACCTCAAGTGCCCAGGTTCAGACATGATGGAAACATGCTGCATCCATACAGGATCCAAAACTAGTTAGCAGGGTTCAAAGAAACCACAGCACTCTGTGGCTTATTTAAAACCAAACAAGAATGCTTTCTGCCTCCTGCAGTCTCCATCATGCCAGCACAACCCAAGGATTCCCCTGTGTGTGGATCCAGCCACTAACTCCTTCAGATGATCCTGCAGTATACATTTACTCAAACACGGTGACAGACAGTCTCTTGAAGTTGCCCATGTCAGCCAAGGGTCAGGCTGCAAGAAATCTGTTAGTCCTGAAGGTCCCACAAGACACTGCTGCTTTTCCTACCACAAACTAACACAGCAACCACTCTGGAAAGCAGGACCTCAAGGTCAGAATTTGACCAATTGCTCTTAATATTCAGAATGGTTCCAGTGGGGCAAGTCCTCTTGTTCAGATGAACACTGAGAGGACCACAGTGAGCATTCAAAAACACATAGGCTTCTTACCAGATACTGGAGACGCTGACGCTCTGTTTCGGGAGTGAATTCTGACGACATCGGAATGACTTCTCCATTTCTGATTATAATGGCCCTGTAACATCCAGAACACACAGTGAGGGAGCGCATAGCAGTCTCTCTTATGAAATACAGTTGTTTTTAAAACCTGACATGGTTGCTCTTTCTCCTCTGGCAAAACAGGGACAGCACCTTCATAGCTTGTCTTGCCAAGTGTACTGCACAGTGTTGCTCCAGTTTGCTTAGGCCGCAAGGAAGAAAAAGCCCATGCGCCTTTGCCACAGCAGCCCTCCAGCACGGACCGTTGAAGAGCCCCTGGCAAGCAAGCCTTGCTGTGGTATCTGATGTGTGACAACCCGCTGGCTTCACGTGACTCACGCAGGCTGCTTCCCAGCCACTGACTGGCCATGTCATGCCAGAGGATATCCATTTTAGCAGCAAAGAGAAACGGCAGAACGAATTCTGTTTCAACACAAATGTGGCAAGGTACCTGCCACGGGAGACAAGAGATGAGAAGACTGCTGACAGAACACTGCCCCGCGCCTCTCATAACTCTCTACCTTCAAATGCCAATGGAAAAGGAAATCCTCCACAAAAATAGCACTCCTGAAAGCACAACTCTGCCTGTAGGAAAGGTATTCACCGTGCTTTCTATCAAAATTGGACCTTCTTCCACCACCACTTGTGCGATTTGGTGACAGTAGGAGTGAGGTGCACCCCAATCCCTGGAAGTCACCCAACTCTGTGTTAACGTATAAGGTCACCAAGGTATTTTATTGATTGATTGATTGACTGATTGATTGATATCCTGCCTTTTTCCTACAAAGGGCTCAGGGCAGCTTACATCTCCTCCTCCATCTTATCTTATATGATTGGCCAAATGAAATGGGGACAGCCTCCCACATTTTTCGTTTTCTGTGCTGAGAGAGAGGCATAGCAACCCCCCTGCCCCACTTCTCTGTCTCTCTGCACAGAGAAAGGCACTTGGCCGGCAGTTGGAGGAATGGCTCCTCCGACTGCCAGCCACATTGTGCACCTGCTCTGCATGCCATTCATCAATCCAACTAGAAGGACCCCTGGGGAAACTCTGCTGGTGCTTGGAGAAGCACCTCTTCCAAGCATCATCTGGGCAGCAGGCCACTGTTACTTCTGACTGCTGATTCAAGGTAATAGCAGGATTCCTCCCAGTTTTACAGAACTGGAATGGCCTTCCTCTAGGACTGGGAATCCCCAATCTTATCTCTAATAGGCCTCAGGGAGCTGGAGGGAACTTACATAGGGGAGACTGGGCACTTCATCAGGCCAGATTCCTTTTCATGTATTATTTTTACACAAACATGGCCATAATCAGTGAATGTGAGCTCCCCTGAGAGATATAAAGACTACTTTCATATAAGTAAATGAAAAACAGCTGCCATAGTGCCTGCTATAAGTGAGTAAAGAGCATCCAAGTGAAACCTTTGGCTATGTTTGAATGCAACACTAAACCACAGTTTAACATTCTAACAACAAGCCTAAGTGAGCTTGAGGCTTGTGTGGTCTTCCCTTCCCTGCTCTTCCTCCACTGTGGTTGCAAGACTGGAAGCTCCCTTTTCATTTTAAATTAGCTACAATTAAGCATGTCATTCAAATCCTTAAGTGGGTCTCCTTGTAGCTGAAGCTCGTGACAACAAGCCAGCTTCAAAAACTATGGTTTCAAGTTGACTCACTTCCACTAAACATAACCAAGATTAACTGAAGTCCAGGTAACACAGAAAGCTTGGTTAATTTAAAATGGAAGTGAAAGCATCCACACTCTTCCTTGTGACTATGCCGGTTGAGGGGAAACAGGAAAGTGCACAACCCCAAGACTCACTGAGGTTATATATCATAAAGTTAGACCATGGTTTAGCCATTTGAGTTCACCCCAAGATGTAAGGAGGAGCTAATGCATCTCATATGTTTGGCAATGTCCAGTAGTTGCCTTTTTTCCAGTGGAAGTTATAATATGGGAAAACTTCATACTGGAACACCTACCATTCCATACTGTTGTATTTTTCTTTTAAGTTATCTACCTTTTCCTTGAAAGTTAAAGTCTGTTCAACACAAATGGATTTCCTGTGCCCTTTTGAAAGCTAAAAGGCTAATACTATGACACTGAGGAGATAAAAGCTCAGGTCTGATAATGTAATGGATCAAAGACTTAATAATACTTTCAATATTTGAGTTCATGATATACAGAAGCCACTCTCAAATGGACATATATACAGATATCAGATCCACCTGTATTGAAATTTATGTTAATTTCGGGATTTTTTAATGTTTCTGTTTGCTCCTTTGTTTTATCTAAAAACAAACAAGAGACATAAATACTTTAAAAGCCCCCAGATTAATGATTGCTAATATAAAAATACCCAAACATATGCTCTGTAAAGAAAATGCTAGACAATAATGTATTGCACTTGAATTTTAAACACAGGAAGACTTGCACGAGATTGCAAGGTACATAACACATTGACTGGCAAACAAGGCAAACAAAATCTCACAGAATTATTCAAGACATGGCTGGAAAGTCTGTGGAAAGACATGATAAAACATAGACAAAATATGAACCTTGTACCATTTTTGTCTATATTACGGCAAACTATCCTTTACACATATAACTCCACACAAACCACAAGCCTTCCACAACTCCTATCAGCCCCAGTCATTGTAGCTGATGGTCAGGAAAGCTGGGAGCCCAAATCTCTGGAGGGCACAGGCTTAGAATAGGCAGTTCTCTTGTTATTCCTGTATTGTGTTAGACTTTGGAGTAGAGGATGGGATCCAAAGTACCATTTTAGCATATTTTTGCTGTTTTTACTTTCTACTTCAGTACAGCCCGGCTGCACAAAAGGACTGTGAATTTCAAAAGGGGTATGCTACAGAAAATAGCTCCTGCTGGTTTAAGAAACACAAGTTCACAGTGCCCCTAGACAGACAAAACTAACTGCACAGGGCTTTGGGTACAGACCAAAAAAAATTCTTTTAAAAAGCATGCTGGGAAAAGCAGCTTTTCAGAAAGCAAAGTAAAACAAGAGCACTATCAAACCAAACCTCTTAGACAAGGGAACAAAGGAAGAAGATACATGCCATGTTTTGAAAGAAATATTTGTGCGTGTTTGTTTATTATACTCATATTCTTCCTTTTTTTTCCTTTCAAGGAACTCAAGACAGCTTACAAAATTCTCCTCTCAATCTTATCCTCACAACCACATATCATGAGCAGAGCCGGATGGAGCCAAGGGTCAGACTAGACAGCCCGGGAGACTCCTTCTGACTCGCTCTGTTTCTATATTTCTATGTAACCCTGTGAGGAGGGTTAGGCTGAGAGTCTGTGACTGGCCCACAAAGCTTCAAGGCCGAGTGGGGACTAGAACCCAACACCCCGGGATCCCAGTCCAGTACTCTAAGCACCACACCACAGGGGCTCCAGGCTGACAATTTCTCTCAGTCTAAACCTTTCAGATTAAATGTTATTCTGGATAATCACAATAAGGTGTGTTTGAAAACCACTTTCTATAAATCATGCACCCTTTTGAGCAAAATACATGAAGAATCTTAATACAATTTCCCCACTAAGTATGACACTGTTCTTGTTGTTGTTAGTCGCGAAGTCATGTCCGACCCATCGCGACCCCATAGACAACATTGTTCTACTTAGTTTTAAATGCCTCATTTCCAATTCTAGATCAATTATTTCCTGGAAAAGACAGGCATAATACACATATAAAAATGTCAATGATATGCCCATTATTGCCTGTGAACAAACAAATTTAAGAAAAAGAACATTTTTCAAAAGGACTCTCCCTTTGGACAAAGTAACATAGCTCTGTGGGTTCCGAAACTACCACCCAGCATGAACAGCTTGAAATAATAAGTTAAGCACAGTAATGTCCATCAAGACTAACTTCTGCTCTGTTCAGTTAAAACAAAGGATAATTGGTGCAGACATTCCTAGTGGATCGACTGTGCCCAGCATAGATCTGAAAATAGAAATTTAGGAATATAAAATATGCAATTAAAATTGGCAATATTTAGAGAGTGAAATAGAGCTCATTTCTTTCATGAATGATTATGATAATAGCAAGGTATTTGACTTCTAAACCATTAGTGCAAAAAAGCAAAGTGAAAGAGGCCCTTCCCTTAGAATGATCATCTGATAAGACACATTCAGCAAGAAAGGTGAGGAAGGTAATAGGGAGTGACAATGGTTAGGATGAAAAGAGCATAGGAAAGAAGTGCTTCAATATACCTGTGTGCATTAAAATTATCAGAAGTCAGGCATATGGACCTTCAGAGGTAGGGAGTAGCAAGGAAAGAGAGGAACAACACAAGGCAAACGAAGAGGGAGCATCCTAAGCTTTAACTAGAAGACCGGTCTTGTACAGAAAGAAGGGAATAGATATATAGAGAAGGAAGAACAATATCATTTGAATCATCATTTAAGGTGAATTCAAGAAGAACAGCAGAATCCAAGATGCTGTTTCAGTTGAACAAGCAGAAATAGTCCAATGGCTGGCAGCATGTAAAACATGGCATACATGCTGAAGGACAGGGGCCAGGAGACCAAGGAGGAGAACCATACGTCAGTCGTACAAGAAAGAATAAAGTTGGGGTGCTGTCTGTGGACAGAAAAGAGCTAATTTTAGGTATACTGATCAACAAGATGGCAGGAAGTGGCTAGTCCCTAAAAAAGAAGTAACATTTAAGTAACTGGACTGATTTAAGTTTGAAGTTAAATGCCTGTGGCAGTGGAAGTCCAGCAATGTGGCGGGGGGGGGGGGGTGACTTGGATGGTGTGCAGATACTGTCCATGTATGGGCCAAGATGCTGATTAAAATAGATTAATGAGGCAAGAACTTCAGGTCATAAAGAGCCATCAGTGGGGTTATGTTCCACATATCTGTGGAGGGTTCTTTCACTCTGCACTGGGATTTCCAAGAGCTACAAGAGGACACTGGGGAAGGTCCAGGGCACAATGAAAAGGACCACCATCCCCTTGTTCCACCTCCAGAACATTGCGCAAAATGACAGATGAGAGCTTTTCCCAACGCAACCCATGTCCCCTAATCTTGCCATAGGTTTAGGACATAGGAATGATCCTCCTCTACTGCTTAGAGGGCTTAAACAGCAGACAGAAAAAAAATGGGGGTCTTTCACAGCTTCCATCTGCAGCAAGTTCCAACATGGAATGAATGCAAAAGTCTCGCTCCCAAATTCCCTGTGATAGCAGGCACTAATTCCAATGGTCTATTAAACCAGGCTAGAACAGTGGTTTCCCTTTAGCTCTAGTTATAGAACAGAATTCAATGGCAATCTTTAACATGAGTTTTTTCCTCCTAGCGGAGCACTAGTTTTCATTTACTAAAAATTGCAATTTCTCAGACTGCCTTCAGAATTCTCAGAAAGATAACTACATTTGTTTTTCATCTTTGTGTCTCTGTTTCTCCCTGCATCTGCCCACATGTGTGTTTGTACATACGTAAACAGTCACAGATGTAAACACAGACGTTGAAAGTTCCAATCAAACCAAATTTTATAGGTTAAGCCCAGGAACTGGGGTGGCCAGCAATGGGGTGTGGGGGGAGCATGAGTGCAGCTGGGCATTCTTATTGCAAGAGTTAGCAGAAACGTCAATAAACATTAAACAAATACGTACAAAAAGGAGAGCAGAATGATCACCTAAGAGAACTTTGATCACTGGGGCAGGCCTTATTAAAGGCTTTTAAAGAGGCCCTACACAGGCCATGTGGCTTACTTGCCTGGCGAGCTGCAGCCATGACTCTGCTAGGACATTTAAATTGGTCCTCTAATCAGCCTCTGCAGTTGTACGCCCAGGACATCCAGCTCAGTCACTGCCTACATCAAACCCATCCAGTGGAAAACACATTTTAACTCACCAACTATGAATGCAGCACACACAGGCACTTACTTTAAAGTCATGACAAAAGTGACTTTAAAATAGTCAGTGCAAAGAATTATCTGAATAATTTGTTTATTGATAGCAGTAACCAAAACTATTTCACCACACTGCTTTATGAAGAAGTACTCTGTGGTCTTTGGAGATACACTTGTATATGCATTTACAGCAGAAGTACAAAACTGTGTTTTATAGCAACATATATTCAGCGGATGTGTGAACAAAACTAAGTGGCCACTAAGAGCATTCTGTTTCTGAATTCATACCAAGAGATGACTTTCATTCAATGGCAGAACAGTAATGTGCACTTTAAAACAAGTTCCTTGAAACAAGTGCTTAAAGGGAATACATAGATATGAATACTAGTGGATTTTATAAGCACATATCACTCACTCAAATGTACTTAGTGCTGACATTAATTTATTTTACCAACACAATCAGAGTTCACAGGACTACTGCTATATGAGCCAAATGACCCGTGTTGGTGAGGCAGAGGTGTAAAAATTGATTGAAGAGTCCTCAATGGCAGTGCAGCCTTATCAAAACTGCTCAACCCTGAATAATGTTCACTGCCACATACCACATCTTGCCGTCCTTTTTAATGCAGAGTGCTGCAAAGTGGGATATGCCATTGCAAATAAGAAAACATTTTGAATGATTACTGTCAACCAGAGAGGGCTAATGAGATACTTGGGTTTGCATCAGCCCCCAAGGTGTTTTTATGCAACGAGGAAGTGATTATGGTAAACCTGGAAGCACAAGTTCACATTTGAAAAACAACAAAATGGGGGTTTAGCTCTGCTACGGGGTTTTGTGGACAGATGGAAGAGTTATGGTGAAATTCAATGTTCATGCTCACTCCTCTCCCATCCATGTCAGTCTTAACCACTGGTTAGCACCAGCTTAGATTAGAGAGGCGAGAACACACCGTGGCCCAAATGCTAAACATACTGGGCATTACAAGCCTTGTTAAAGAACAAGCGGTCTTTGTTTTCAACCTCTCTGAGAGTCATAACTGGCTCAAAGCTATTGCTGGAGTAGGTTCATTTCCAGGACATGCCCACATTTCTGCTATGCTATCTGGGAACCCCATGGCAGCAATTAGGGCACGAAAGGCTCTTGCTGCAAAGACCATCACCTTCCCTCCATCATTCTCCACACACGGCCGCTGAGCCTGCACCAGGGAAGCAACAGCGAGGGTTGCTAGCAGGAATGGGAGCTTCAGTTCTGGACCAGCTAGCTGGGCTTTTAATAGGTCTGCGTTGAAGACAGATAGAGTGGATTTGGTTGGGCTTTTATCTGTGGAACAGATAGTGCATTAATAAAGAATAGGCATAATGTGTTATGTCCTTATCAGATTAAAACACCAGCAGAAGATCGTTTCCAAAGAGAGACCACCTCACAATATATTTGCAGACTGGAAGGTAAATATATTTGTACTGTGAGCCAAATGTTTTCTGGACTTCCTGGCATTAGCAATGCAGTTGTGCAGTGTTAGGAGCAATAGGGTAGGGAGGGAACAAATACTCTTACGCGATACAAAGGGGATAGAAGGAAAATATGCTTCCAAAATATTTCTTAGTATAATTCACAGGCCTTGCACGTGTTCCTCGATCAAATGGACAACATACACAATCCGTGTTCAACATGTAATATAAATTACATTACACAAGAAAGGCCTGAAGTGAGAGTTTGCATGCCCACATTTCACTGCAGAAGGTAAAAGACAGGATGGGAAGGAAGATAAACTGCTTAAGTTTATTTTTTACTTACCATCACTGAAAATAGCTTTGTGACAAAAGATTGTGAATACTGAAATGGGAAGTCTTTTTGGCCAAAGAAAATTGTGACCATTTTTGCTTTAAGGGATGCAAAATATCAGCAGAACAGCAGCAACCAACAAGTAAAATGGATAATTCTTCCCAAAGACATTTTCGTTCCTGGACTCACTGAATGCAGATGAATATTACTGACTATATTTCTTTTCTCTGATGCAGCAATTTAGTCATTGGAGAACTTACTATTTTTTCTGCCGTGCATCTTTTCAGTTTTTTTTTCCCCCTGTCACTTCTTGTCTTTATGGTGCATGACTATCACAAAAAAAATCAAGATGAATTAATGAATTTAAATATGGACCAAGTTGCTCTGAAAATGACCATATGTTCCCAAACATGCTTTAACTCCTTTTACAAGTTAAATATTCTAGAACTTTTGGCAACACCACTAATGTAAGCTGTAACACTGTTCAAAACAATGAGGGAAGGCAGGAAACAAATTGGATAATTTAAGATACACACAGGAGATGGAATGGCAACACAGTTCCAATATAATTGTTACTATAATTCACAGCACTTATTCTATTTTATTTTATTTACATATATTTATAGGCTGCCTATAATTGCCGAGGCCTTCTTTGTAAGATGATGTAACACTGGTCTTCTTGAAAAAGGAAGACATTCAGGGACTGTAGAAAAAAGTTAGGCTGGTCAAGCCACAAAGAGAAAATACCACCTTGCCGTATGAAGTCAAAAGTGTAATTTCACTCTTGTTGCAGGTCAGCTGGCAATCTAATGACATCAAGAAAAAACTCTACCCCGTTAAGAATATTTGCAGAATGCCCTGATTCTATTGCACGTCCTTTCAGCCAGAAATGATTGGAAATACAACACTGAGCTGTGCATTTTTATAGGTGATGCTAAAATGTGGTAAGAAGTGACTAAGAGAAACCATTTGGAAAACGCTTTTTGACAGCGTGTGATGAATTCCAAGCCACGGGGAAGATGTGCTCATTTTGTCAAGGGATGCTCAGTGTTGTCAGTTCCATACAGGTGAAGCAGAAGCATCTGGCTTGTCTAAAGAAGTATTTGAAATGTGTCAAGTGGCAGAGGGGGGACTGCGCAGACAGGAAAAATACGGCAATAGTTTGCTACAGTCCAGTGGAAGCCATGCAAGCAGATTTGGATTGCATGTGTCAGAAAACACTGAAGGGGAAGGTGTGTATACAAGTGCATGGAAATAGACTGTGAAGACTAACAAGTGTGGACTTTTTTCTTGATTGCTTTCTATGGCAATGAAATAAACACATTCCGGTTTTGTTGTTTGTGAAACATATAAGCAGCTAAACATAAAACAGTGCAACTATTTACTAGCAATGCTGTAAGAAATCTGCTAGAATGCTGTTTAGATCAATAATACATAAAATATAAAAGGGTTCAGATCCAGTTCACACAAAGCAACTGTTGTGGGTTTTTCCATATGGGTGGGAAGGAATGATGTGGAGAAATTTCTTGTGAACCAGGTGACTGCGGAGAGGCAACCAGACATTTTCTGAATTATAGTAGTGAAGGACAGGAAAGACAGTGGCTCTCTTGCAAAATGAATGGGCAGTCTCCATCCATAGGGCCAGTTCATGTGAAAAGGTTTCCTTGCTTGGTCACATAACTGAGCGTACAAATGTTTTGTAAAAATAGGCTCAGCTTATTTGGATGATCCATTCCACTAAAAACAGATTTTTGAAAACTGTTTTTACAAAACATTTTACAAAACACATTCCACCCCAGATTTTTGTTCCACTTCTTTTTGGGGGCCTTGATGAGAAATTCCTGTCCTTTGGATTCTGTACTAGAGTGCTAAAGTTGAACCGCAAACTCAACAGGCTTGTTTCCAACAAAAGTTAAAATTAAGCACAATTTTTCTGATTCAGGTCAAGAAGCAAGTTGTGGCTAGTCTGAAATGGAAGTGAAAGCATCTGAACTCTTCCTTATTTTTTTATTTTTATTTTTAAAAAAAACTTTTGTACACTGCTCCATTACCAAAGTTTTGGGGCAGTTTAACATGAGCGTACGAACAGCTCTGAGGAATAAGAAGTCAGAATATTATTTTTACAAAATAATATACTAGACAAAGCATTGCTTGCCACTCAACTGCAAGGCCTCCAAGCAGCATCTGAGCTGCTGTGACATCACAGACAAAAATTCTTACAACATTTTGTCAGCTGCAGAGAAAAACTCAGGTATTGCACTAGGAGCCCAGTATGGTAGGCTGTGCCAAGAGAAAATAATGGATCTGAGAGGCAGACAGGAGAAATGCTCACAAAAGAAGAAGTGGTTAGAGAGAGGCAAGGGGGCTGAATTTCATTTATTGATCCAAAATGACAAATCTTTGGCAGCTCATCTGCAGCAGCTATTAGAACAAAGCTGTAAATTCTCCATTATAACAACAATAGCCTTAAAGATTTTAATGCATATGCACCGCACATATACTGTACTCTACAACATAATGTACTGCTGAAACATTAACAGAACACTATCCAGCAAAGCTGCAGTAAGGAAAAGATAACTTTCTGCAAGCATTGCTGAGGTCAGTGCCTTCATTTCTTTGTGCAATTTCCAAATGACAGAAAATCAATGGTTTGACCTTGAGATCAACACCTTTAAAAAGAATTCACTGGAAACTGCTTCCTACCCCCATCCCCTTCAGGAAAGGAAATGTTTGCCAAGTATTCTGCTGGTGCTCCATCTTGGAGAAAAGAACACATTAAAAACACTTTGGATAAGACTCAGATATAGATTGTGAATGTATAAACTAAGTAGCTTTGTGCCAAAAGCCAAGATTGACTAAACTATCAAAGCTGAGAATAAATCAGGCTCTACCCGCTCTTTATTAGAATAGAAGGAAGCGACTACATAGCCCAGAGACAGAAAAGTGTTGCCAACTGCCTTTACTGCAAAAACGATTCCCGCAGCAGAATTTTTCATCAAGGTTTGCCATATGCAAGACTAAGTATGGACAAATCTATTTCAGTTTTTCCTTTTCCAACCTGCAGTTGGTTTTGTATCAGTCTGCAACATTATGTTTTTGGCAAATCTGCATGGCAATCCACACTTTTGCATAAAAATTTCTCCTAAAATACATACTTTTGTCCAATACATTGATTTGCTTGTAAATATTTTTGCAATAATATATTCATTACTCTAATATATATATATTTATTAGAAGAACCACATCACAAAACCTGGAGAAGTATGAACACTGAAAGACAACTTTGTTCTAGTTCATATGTGAGTTCCAGAGGTACAAATTTGGTATATTTATACCAAATGCAAACTCAAAGTTCTTCTTCATTCCTATTCAAGATCTGTAAAATGGGATAATTTGAACACTTATATTTATACATTGACATAGATATTTCATTGGTATTTGCATAATCACAAAATGGTTAATTTTGACTTCTCTATACATCAGGAGTACCAGCTACAGTGGTACCTTGGCTCATGAACTTAATCTGTTCCAGGACTCTAGTCGTGACCCAAAATGGTTGTGAGCCAAGTTAAATTTCCCCATAAGGTTCAATGCAAATAAGGTTAATCCATTCTGCAACTATTCTTTTTAATCACAAAAATTTGAAGCAAAGTGACAAAGAACAACAAAGATCGCGGCCACCCCCCCAGCACAACCACGATTGCGCCTGTCATCCCGGCATGCTGGGCAGGAAGAGAGTCGGCGCAATCGCAGGCGCGCTGGGGGAGGGAAAGACGGGCGTGAACATGGGCGCATGGGGCGGGGAGGCGGGCGCGATCGTGCTGGGGGGGGTGGCCAAGATCGCGGCTGCGCTCCTTCAGGAAAGACGGGTGTAATCACGGGCACGCTCCTGCAGGAAATACGGGCACGATTGCGACCATCTCCCCACTCGGGGGGGGCAGGGGGGAGATGGCTGCGATCATGGTTGCCACCCAATGCGACCTGAGTTAAATTTTTTATGAAATTTTTGTTCGCGACCCGATTTGGTCATGAACCAAAATATTCGTGAGCCGAGGTACCACTGTATTTATTTACAGTGAATCTGTATCTGTTACTTTTTTTATGCTAACATGAAAAAACAAAGGACACAGATATGGAACTAAACATCTAATTCAGAGTTATTAGTTATTGTGAAGCTTCTCAGTTCAATGTTAGTGAAACTGGAGTCTGTGAAAAAGTTTCATGAGAACCACTTCAGTTTTGGGTTACCATTCACAAAAGTGAATGTCTACATATGCTATGGAAAGCCATTCCACTGCAAGAAAATGCAGAAACTCTTGCTTACCTGCTGTCTCCAGCATTTGCCACATAGAGCTTTCCTAGCAGATACACCACAATAAGGGATGTACAACCCCCAGAAATATTGTACACAGTCCTTTCTCGCTCTATCTGCAAATCCTGAGAAGGAAAAAAAAACCACAATTTAGAAAACTGATTCACACCTCTTATTTCGATAGAGAAAAACGCTCTATAAAACATACTTGTATTGAAAACTGGATAGCATTGGATTCCCACTTTCAGCTGCCTCGGGAGGATAAGGGAAATGAAGTTAGATAAGTATTTGATACTTGGTAGAAAAGAAAATTGGTTAGGGAAGGTAGCAAAAGGCTAACAGGGAAAAGACAGACAAGCAGAGAAAATACAGCTAAACAAGAAACTTTCTGACAGAACAGATAAAAAAGCAGGTTTACAGGAGTTGCAGGATCAGATGGTCAAGTGGATTTCACTGATTTAGACTGTAGGTAGGGGATGGCACAGTAAAAAACAAGTACTTCCAGAAGATACAATCTAGCCCATCAGGAACAAGCACTACAGTGTCAGCCCACTCCTTCCTGTAATACTTTTCTCCTTGCAGGGAGGGTTTAAAAACAGCCACAGGGGAGTATTGAAAACTATGTTTTCCCCCATCTGCAAATTAAAATCCATTTTACTATCTCAATTACTGTGCATGTGTAGACCAGAACAGTGTTTTACGCAAGTAAGAGATCATAACAGAAATGCTAGAAATGAAAACAATCTGATTTTAAGAGGCTAATTTAGGAGAAGCACATGATTAGGTAATAACAGCAACAGCAACAAAAACAATCTTCAGCAGGACTTCTAGGAGAATAATCTTACATACACCTGGGAGACATAAACGAAATTTTTGTGACTACAGAATCATTTCAAACATTTTCTTTGTATTTACCCATTAGTCAAAGCCACTCCTTTAGCTCTCTGTCATCCCCCCATCCCGCCACTCTGTGACACTGCACAGATCCAGATCTGGTCTGCACATGTGGCAGGAAGAGATGGTAGAGTGGACCGTACCATTTCACAAGGCAGATGGGAAATCACATCATTTCTAATGCTCCCTGCACACCACGCCCAACCCTGACAAGGAGAATAAAAGCACCCCAGGCTGAGCTAGCCGCTCTCACAGATGCACGCTTGTTTTGATTTTTTTCCTAGCAGTCTGAAATGATTCCACCTCAAGAGTTTTGCACATCATTCTGCTAAATGCTTGGTCAGAACCCTATTCAGAAGTTCCCCACATACAAGTAAATTCATGTGACAGGCAAAGCAAGAAGCAATCCATGGGATCCATCTCCACCGGTCCTGTCCTGGAGGCCACCACCATGGACCATCATGTGTTGGTGGATAGATGCTTCCAGCAGGAGAACAGCTGTACTTCTATAGTGGCTGAAAGGGTAGGAAATAAGGATGCGATGGGCTTCTTATTTCCATCATCACATGATTGTAACTGCATGGTAGCAAGCTGAACAAGGCTCAGCTACTTCCAGGGCCTACAGAGGTCCCCCTCTAGCACGGTGAGCATGTACAAATTTGTCCAGCATACAGTGCAGAAAGGTGCAGTTTCAGTCTTTTTGTTGGTGGCGTTATATTTGCTTTTACTTCATTTAAAAGGCATCTCTTTTGGCTAGACTAGAAGGAGAAGAATGCAAACAGATTAAGCTGAAGAGTGGCCACAACACTAGAGAACAGCTGGAAGAACTGAATGCAAAGCAGACAGTGCTGTGCCAATCGGGATACAGTTATTTTTCACAGCAAGAGAAGCACACTGGAAGTCTTTTTCAAGCCCCAAGAAATAAATCAATTTCAGTTTTGTGTAATCTGAAAAGAATTTTCACCAAGTGAACTGAACCAGGCCATTCATCGCCATGATGTGACCACATCCTAGAACATTCACAAGAGTCGGCCAAAATGCGTAGGTGTGCATGTCTAAGCAATTGGGAATAAACAGCACAGTTTTCCACACATTTAATAACAATTGCTATTAGCACTGGCCATTTTAGATAATTAATTCTAATGCTTATTTTTACAGAAGAACCTCTTATGCCACAGCTGTAATTTTCCCATAGGAGCAACTAAATTTATTAGAGGCAAAGTACTATATGAAACACTAGCCATTACTCCTGGAGTTAGCCACAGAATGTATATGGATCCCCATGTTTTGGAGTAATCTCATATGGATTCAATAGCACTTGGCGGTACTCCCCAAATGGTTTGGGCTAGCTACGGATTGCAATATGAATCCCCTTTGTCAGAAATGAGGTTTGACACAGAGGACTCCATCTCATTAGCTCTGCCAAGGATCAGTGATGTTTTGTGGCAGCCATAGCTGAAACAAGCGTTGGCTGCCCAAGGGGGCCATCTTCTGGCCCATGTGCAAATTTCACCATGTCTTCTCTTGCATTTGATGACTCAGTGAGGAAATAAAAAAAGCCAAAGCCCTCAAAGCTAACAGAAATCATACTACAAATGCAAACACAAAATGTTTCCATTTTCTCCATTAAGTGCTTTTGGTTCCTGTTGTTAAATGTGCCTTTGAAACACACAAGTTACATGAGTTGTGCATTAATTACTAGCTCAAATTATTGTTGGCATTCTGGATAATGGGCGGGGTAGAAATTAATTAATTAAGCAAGCGCAATCTACAAGAAAGGAAACCATGCCAAGCGTGAAGTTCAGAGGGGCAAGACTCTTCACCAGGGGGAACGTGTGGCCCCCTGCAATCCTCCCCTGGCTTTAGCCAGCATAGCATATGGTGAGAGCTGATGGGGAGTTGTGGGCCAGCAAAGTCCCAAAGGCCACATGTTTCCCATCCCTACTGTACCCACAGAACTCTCCGCACCAAGCCTTATCCTAATAAACAGCATTCCACGAATTTGGTGCAAACCTTTCTAGCTGTATGCATTTTTAGTTCTAAACTCAATACAAATTCTCCAGGTTTAATAAGATTGAAAGCTATCTGTGAATATGGACTGCTGTACTCAAATATAAGAATGATTAAAGTGAAGGTGATAATGGAGTGCAGGTTACTTCTCAAAATATATGGAAGGTACAATCCTGTGCTGGCAGGGAAGTGCTGGGAGACGTTGGCCTTTTTTTCTCCCTACCTAAACAGGCACCAGATTGCACCCAAAGAAATTCTGCATATTTTACTGGAACTGCATGCTTTTTTTTGAGAGCATTTTATTTATGTTTATTACATTTCACTCAACAGACAAAGCTAGAATGTGAGTGAGGTTTAGTCGTGGAAGGTCAGAGTAGAGGAACACAACATGGTGTGGAACTAGTATGTGCATGTGAGTGGTAACAAGTAGTTCAGAAGGTCAACTGGAGTTTCTTCTGAGCCCTAACTAATTCTAGGTGGAGTTGGAAGGCCGGGTTGCCTGTGGTTCTCATCCAAAAGGGGAAACATGCACATTAGCCATATGTATGAACCAGATTTCCAAAGTGCATCTCACTAGTTGGATTGGCTCAAATGCCTGCAACGCAACCTCACAGAACATGCTTTCTGACCCGCCACCCTCAAGGCAGTTCCCAACCCGGAAAAATCAATCCTGGGAATTAGAACCCTCAAAAATGGCACATGCAGCAATAATGTGGAGGAAAACAATGCAAACGGTGGGTGTGATGATGAAATCATGTGCTTTGTCACTCAAGCAGGCCACCTTTGGATCCAACGTATGTACTCACATGTGCCAGAAAGGCTAGTAGAGTAATAACAACAGATTCTCAAGATTCATGGAAACACTGGTTAAAGTCCTACCTGCATATATGTAAAGAAATGAACTGATTATGACCCCATGTGGTTATTCTGTATTGTTGTGTTTTGGAAAAGAAACAATGAAATGTTATAAGACAAAAACTAAAGTAAAAAATTGCATCCATTATCAGGCCCTGCTTTGCAAAATGCTGCATGCATGCATACATGAAAATCTCTTATATCCACAGAAATAGGTTTCCAAGATGTTATCGGGCATTACGTTACTCTTGTAATATTCACTTGATGAAAGCAAAGGAAAAGATCATAATTATCTCCGTCACCTATTATTTATTTGGTAGTATTCTGGAATTATTTTTATGCTCACCAGCATAAGTGCTTAAAAAACATTCAGTAGCATCTGGCCAATTAATACTTTTCTCCCCAATTATCATTGTGTCTTTAACGAAGTCTCACTGCACTTTAACTTTCAATGATTAGGTCTAAAGGTTCTGCAGCACTGTCAAATATTAGAAAATACAGAGGATGTAGATTAATTGCAAATTAATTTATATAATTATTGAGAACCTTTCAGTGAAGAGCCACTGAATGCCAGAGAGCTAGAATCCAAAAAGGAAGAATTATTCTGCTAAGGGGATAGAGACAAAAGCCCATTATTTACCCTAAGATATGTACTAATGTATGGTCAATATTTCTCCTGTAAGTGTTACCAGGTGGAGCAGTTCTGAAAGTTCCACCATTTAGTTTTCCTGCAGAGATTCAAGGGGTGGGAGCAAAATGCCTATACATCTTCAGGGGAAGGAGAGAAATTGTGACTTGTTCAGAAGGATAAAGAGCTCTATCTGAAAAGCAGCAGGAACAGCTTTTAAACCAACACTTTTTTTTTTACCACAGTGCCTTGTATATTTTCCCCCACGATGCACCCAGAAGCACACCATATCATGGCATAGCGCCTTTCAGAGAGTCACTTTGGAGAAAATACCATTTTCAGTCTGAGTACAGGGAGCAACACTACAAAAGCAAAAAAAGTTTTTTAAATGAGAGAATTGCTGTTGCCTATCCAACAGTTCTATAGGTTTTTTTCTTCCTGACCACTCCAAAAACTGTGGCCTATGAATTTGCCTACAAAAATGGAAGAACATTTCCACCACAGCAACAGTTTAGTCTTCATGTTTCCTCTGCCACTATATAACTGAATTAATGAGGACCCACATCGTTCCCCTTTTTTCCAAAGTTCACTGGCAACAAGTTTGGTATGTTTAGTTGTCTCAGGGTTTTGCCCAGAAGAATGGGGGGAAATGCTGTATAACTGAGGGTCCAGTCACAACTTCGTGGGCAACAGTAGCTAGCCATTTGCCCTTCATAACTGCATGGAAAATAAAGGCCACTCCAAACTAGTGTTCTGCAACTTTAGGATTTCTTGTCTTTGACATGACAGGTAAAGAGGCATTCTGTGTGTCCGAACTGCTCACATGAGGGGCATGCAATCTGCTGCAGTCTTTTGCTACCAGTTTTGGTCCTTGTTTTTTGTAATAATATCTTGACACTAGCATTGCAATGCCAAGCATTTCTTCCAATTACCTTTCAAAAAGCCAAGCATCTTAAATGTGCTGATGTCAGCACACCAATTCCTTTTCCCTCAGCCTACCCACAAACAAGGATTGGGACTTTACCAAAGAGTCACAAGGAACAGTAGAATCTACTTACCATTTCCCTGAATGCTAACTCAATAGCCCCGATAACAAGGCACTCGTGGGAGATCTTCTTCTCCGTAAAGAAGCGTGTTGGTGGGGTGCTGGGTGAGCCTGGTGCGCCGGAGCTCCCGCGTAATGAGGCGGCCCTGGTTAGAGTTCTGCTGTTGGCATTCGTGCTTTCGGGCTCTTCCCCCAGGCAGGTTGGGGGAGGGAGAGCAGAGTTTTTCAGGATGTCCACAATCTCCTGCAGCTGCTCCGCGATATGATGCTGAAGCAGGCGGGATGCCACCACAGCTGCTCCAGAGCCAGCATGCCCATCAAATAATGACCAGTAATGGAAAGAGATGCCATCGGATTCCTAAGAAAGGAAGCATAAAGAGCCCAAGTAAGTTGCAAGGGCGGGGGAGGGATTCCTGTCTTTAAAAGAGCAGAGGTACATGTTTCCCAGGTTTACTGCCCAAGGGTCAAAGAAGATTGACTTAAATCTGCATCTCAGCTACATTCCTGCTCCAGCTTTTTACTCTAGATTAGGCACAGGGTATTTGACCCAATCATGACTCCAACATATGGAGGCAGAGGGGATCTTTTAAGATCTGGAGCAGCCCCGGCATCAACTCTAGAGGGAAAATAAGAGGTGCAGGACCAAGTAGAAGGAGGAAGAGACAAAGACCAAATGGCTATATATGGATGGAAAGTCTGTTTTAACTCTGAAATGTCTTTACAGGGAGGGAAAAATTACAGGCCAGATCCAGATTTATTCATACTTGAAGCAGTCTCGTTGATATCAATTAGACAAGTCAGCCGCAACTAAGTCACTCATGGCTGATTTGTGCCATTGGTTTTAATGAGTCTTTTCTAAGTATGACAAAGCCTGGATCCAACCCTATGATATAATTCCCTTCCCCTCCCCAGTAGGAAGCATGCACAAAATCAATTTTTATATACTCCGGATCAATTCATTTCAGGAAAATCTCATCTCCTGGTTCCAGTCTCCTATCACGACTCTGCCTATAAGAACATTGTAAGCTGAGAAGAAATGCTATTCTTAGGTTCCGCTAAGACTATTAATGCACCATAATAATGGACTGTTAGTGGAACAACACAATCCAGGAAATTGTTCAGAGTCACTGATGGCTGCCAGGCCAGCTTGACTGAGGAAAAATCACAAATTCAGAGAACAATCCTATGCAAGGAGCAGTTCAGCAACTTGCTTTTTTGTGATAGCACTACATTTGTGGAACCCTTTCCACAGCTGGTGCCAACATGGTTATAGTTTCTCTCCCAGGCAAAGGGATGCTTAACTTTGCAGGCATCCCTTGCTTACATTCCAGATGTTGGCACTGATTTAGGGTTGTTCATTCTAGGCTGTGTGAGAGGGCAGAGCGGATGGTGTGTATTGTAGGTAGACACCTTTTGCATTGTTTTTAGATTAGGGTGTTTTGCTTGCTTGCTTATTTGTATTATTGTCCTGGTTATGGTTTATATTGGTTTTAAAGGTTTTTCTTTATTTCAATGACAGATCTCTGTATTTTTGTGTGACTTTGTACGCCTGATTTTGCAGAGGGAAGTGACACATAAATTTAAGAGATCATTAGTGAGCCAACGATTTAAAGAGGTGTACCTGGGGCCTACCCTGTATTTTTTTCAGAACCACATGAAAAGCTTTTTTATTTTCCCACTATTTTAACAATTAACTTTTTGACTTTAGTTTTAATATTGCATTTTTCCTATACTGCTGCTATACCTCTGTGCTGATTCAGTTGCAATTGCTATAGTTTTATTGACTGGTATTCATTTATTTTCCTCTTTCTTGTGTGTTTTTAACTTTTGTTAACTACCCAGAGAGCCTCAGCTATTGGGTGCTATAAAAATGAAATGACACAAATAAATAAATGGCGAGAAATTTCATTACATACCAACACAACATGAGTAACTATCTTGTCCACAGTGTAGCAATAAGCAACTTGGACAATCTCCTTAGCAATGTAATCCCCTCAGTTTTTAGTGTTGAACTGACATTTCTCCACCCACCCTGCACACCCTTTCAAACACTTCCGAGCCCCCTGCTGTCTTAGCATTAACTGCTCCATTGGCATTTCAAAAAAACAAAATCCTACTGTTGCTTTTATCTATATCCTGCCCCTTTTCCTTTAAAGGAACTCAAGTGGCTTACATAATTTTCTTCTTCCTCCCAATCTTGTCCTCCCAACAACAACCCTGTGAGGTAGGCTAGGCTGAGAGTCTGTGACTGGCCCAAAGTTACCCAGTAAGCTTCATGGCTGAATGGGCACTAGAATCCAGATCTCCTAAGTCCCAGTCTCACACTCTTAACCACTACACCACGCTGGCTCCCTCTTTTGCCTGAGAGCAACTGACACCTGCCAGGGACAAATTTCCTAATTTCTTTCCCAGTTCTATCGATGTCCTAGTCTGCTATCTTTCTCCATTTCCAGCCTTCCCTGCCTTCCAGCTTGACACTAGCCTTCTACCTTCATGTAGCCCAGCAGGAAGGCTGCAGGCCCACCTCTCTCCAGATAGTTGGGTGCCATTCTGATCCACTGCTGCAAAGGTGCTGAGGAACTGTGGAACATACTTGTGGCCCTGTGAGGCCAAGAACTCACTTGGCCTTGTGTGCAGGATGGAAACGGCAGGGAGGCTGACAGCCAGCACCCCACTTCCCCTCACATCCATCTTCAGGAGGATCACGTGAGGCTTTCAGGGAGTTGCCAAAGGAGCAATGCATAAACAAAGTCTGGTTTTCTAATGCTACAGACATGTTGGACAGGAGCCTTCCAGCAAGGTTACCATTCTTCCCAGAATTGCACAGTGGCAGAAGGAAGACCAAGCTTGGTTGGCAGGTACTGCATACATGAGAATTGTGAGAAGTACCAGGATCTGTTCCTACCCATAGCATCCCTATATGTATTATACCTATATCCCTAGCTATCCACACAGGCTCACATAATTCTTCTTCCTCTGTGGCCCCAGCTCTCTATCATTAAATGTATCTCACTCATTAGTCATTCAATTGATTTACAATTAAGTTACATCTTCTGTGATTTGCCAATATTTGACACTACTGCTAAACCTTTAGACTTAATTATTGAGAGTTATTTCAAGTGCAGTGTTAAAGAGACAACAATAACTGGGGGCAAAAGCATTAATTGGGCAGATGCTATGAAATGCTGCTAACGCAGTTTTTTAAATATCCAGAATGATGGCCCAAACAGTTGTTATTTGCCCCTGTACATTTGTATGAGATAGACATTTAGCAAAAAAAATTAGCAAAAATTTATTTAGCAAAAAATTTTAAATAAATTTTTAAAATAAAAATAAAAAATTTATTTAGCAAAAAAATTTAGCAAAAAAAATGTACATGGACAGGAACAAGTATGGACTTACTGAATTCTCCTTCAGCTGCAATCCTTCCCCATTTGGCAAGGAAGACCTCCGTTTGGTAGAGGAGTTTTTGTTTGGTGTAGAATTAGTTCCACCTGCTTTCTTCTTTACAGTGAGCACTTCACAGCTGGCCTGGTCTTCATTGTGTGTACTTTTCCCTGCATTGATCACCCTAGTGAGAAAAGAGTCAAAAAGGTAATCTTGCAGATCATGTGTATTTATTTCAGGGATTTAAACACCACCCTTCAATGAAATGCTTGAGACCATCTACAGAATGTGGACGCAAAGTTAACAACAAATCAATGGAAAAACACACCATTTCCTAAGCGAAAGATAATATTTGAGAAAATGTTCAAACTCCTATTTAAACATTCCTGATGGGGATGGCAAGAAGTGTGAGGAGATGTCGATGTGCTACTTGTCTTTCGGAAGACACACAACCAGAAATTCATCAGGTACTGAGAGGAGCACAGAGAAAGGGAAAGTAAGTGGGAGCAGGTCACACCTACTTAGACCATCAGACTGCAGAAGGACTACTGGGGGGCAACGCAGCCTCCTAACCCCCCCCCCCCGCAAATGTGCTGGGCATCCTGCTCTGCATGTTGAGAAACAGAAAGGGACAGGAAATTGGATAACCAGAAAGCAGGATAAGCAGTGAACTATCACGCACCTATAGTTCTACCAGCCTTCCCAACCTGAAGCCCTTCAGATGTTTTGGATGTCAACCCCCAGCATTCCTGATTGCTGGTCATTCCACCTGCTGCTGTTGGAAGCTGACATTCAAAACATCTGGAGAGCATCAGGCTGGGGAAGGCTGAGTTACAGGAAGGCAAGCATTGTTAGAGCTGGGAGGAGACGGGCAAATTCATAAGAGGGACCTAAGAAACGTGCCCCTGGCTGCAAAACAAAGGACAGTGCCTTTGAGGAGTCAGGGAGAATAAGAGAATTTTATATCTTGAAGGAGGTGATTTACATGGGATGGCAGGCTTATAGGTGGGATGAGAAGTGTAAGACACATAGCTATTTCTTAAACCATTATATTAGAAATAAATTGATGTCGGTCTGTGAAAAGTTAAAGACAAAGCTCTATACTAAGTTGCCAAACTGGCTTTCTCCTATGGAAGCTCTTACATATCCAAATACACTGAACTTTAATATGATTGTGAGATATGATGATATTTTAGATAAGGATGGAAAATTGAAACCGAATCGAGAACTACAGGAACAGGGTGCTGATCTTTCTTGGTGGCATAAGGTACAAATACAATGAGATATATTAAAGACTATAGAATGTATGGTTTTTATAAGGAACTAACATTTGATCAAATGATTTTAAAATCAGATGAAAAAATGATTAAAAGATTGTATAATTTTGGACATGAAAATTATATGAACAAGTTAAGGAACCATGATAACATGGTCACAAAATCTTGGATATAATATTGAGTTACAGAACTGGCAAAAGCTGTGGAAAAGAAATATTAAGATAACCTTAGCAACTTCGTATAAAGAAAACTTTTATAAAATGTTTTATAGATGGTATTTATTGCTGAATAGATTAGCAAAAATGTTCCTAAATATGTCAAATAGATGTTGGAAATGTAAACACAAACCTGGTACTTGTTATCATATGTTTTGGACTTGTGTTAAGGCAAAAAATTACTGGGTTAAAATACATAAATGGCTGGAGGAAATGTTACAAAAACCTTTAATATTTAAACCTGAAGTTTTTTTATTAGGCATTATTCCTGATGACTTTGATAAACAAAGTATATATTTGATCTTACACTTAATTACCGCAACAAGGATTGCATCTGCCCAACACTGGAAGAATGAAGAGCCACCTACCAAAGAGCTGATTTTAAAAAAGATTATGGATTGCACAGAAATGGACAGATTGACTTTGTCTTTGAAGGAGAAGGAGGATACATACATATATCAAATTTGGAACTCTTTTTATTATTGGCTAGAGAAACGGGACTATATGTAGAACTGAATCTGGTTATTGATCGTAAAAAAGAGTAAGATGTTAACCCAGTACGTCCCATGTCTTGGGAATAATTGTTGTTTTAGTTTTAGATTTGTAGAGAAAATAATTTTTTTTAAAGGAGTAAGCAAGATGGCAGTCAGCAGCCCACATACATGAGCTCAGACAAGCTCTAGCCTGAGCAAAGGCTGCTAGGAAAAAGGGCAGCCTTTTATTTTTGTTTCAGCTTTACCTTCAGCTGCCTATCTGTTATGGAGCAGGATTAATGCACAATCCTGTTGCTATTTCTTAATGTATAGTAGATGAAGATACTTTATGTAGAAAAGCTGAGGTTAAACTTCATCTGTTCTGCCTAGCAGATACCAAAAGAAGGTCCCCAGAGTGGAATTAGGGTGTGTTAGACTGGGGACCTGGAAGATCCGGGTTCTAGTCCCCACTTGGCCATGGAGCTCACTGGGTGACTTTGGGACAGTCCAACTTACTTCAGAGAGTTATTGTTCTGGAGATAAAATGAAGTTAGGTAAGCTTCCTTGGGTTCCTCACACAAAGAAAAAAGGTAGGGTATAAATGCAATGTAATAATATTCATCTATTCATCTAATCTACGTATTTACATGTATTTCTGCCTCCTTAATCATCAGTTGTGATGGCAACAGCTACTGGATGCACATTCGTACTACAAGATTATTTATTATCCACCCACACCTTGTTGTCTAAAGAGGCACAATCCAGATACTTTTTTTTTTTAATGAAAATCAGTTCTTAGTTGGAAGGTACATCTTGTTGCCTGCACCTCCACTTTCATTCCTTGACAACTGCCACGGTTTTTGACATGTTCCTCAATATAGAAAAATGTCTGTGCCAACACCGTTGTAGCTCTATCTTGCAAAGCCAGTTTATGCTTTGTTTGTGCTGTTTTTAATCTAATTTCATCAATCAATCTCTCTCTCTCTCTCTCTCTCTCTCTCTCTCTCTCTCTCTCTCTCATGTTTAACTTTTTACCTACTGTTCATCACTCAGAGCACTCACTTATAGGGAGACTCAGATGCAATAATAAATACATTTTGGCAAATGTTTCTCCTTTGTAATATTTATATTTTATTTATTTATTTTTTCTTTATATTGAGATTTATATCCTGCCTTTTTCCTACAAAGGGCTCAAGGCAGCTTACATCATTCTCCTCCTCCATCTTATCCCCACAACAACAACCCTGTGAGGTAGGTTGGGCTGAGAGTCTGTGACTGGCCCAAAGTCACCCAGTTGGCTCCATGGCTGAGCGGGGACTAGAACCCAGATCCTCTGAGTCCCAGTCCCACACTCTTAACCACTACGCCACACTGGCTCTCCAATGATAGCATGTTTTGCCCACATTTAACCATAATAACATCACATATGGTGCCCACTGCTGCTGCTGCTGCTTAGCTGCTCAAACTAGACAAAGCAGCTGTAGTGACCATAAACTGACTAGGTTTGAAAGCTTGGCATCACATTCAAACAAGACCCTAGGCTTGCTGTCCCCAAACAAACCAGACTATAAACTATAAACAAACTATAAACCCTGATTTCACTTTCTGGTTTATGGCAAATGGCAAGCATAGACTTCTAGTTGGTATGGAACACTAAATTTTCCAATGCCTGTTCATTTATGGTTATCTAGGTGTTCCCACCAGCAGAGCTAAACACAACCTGTCAGGCAGAGTATAAAGGCACACTGCTCATGAACAGTGAGCTAGGATTCTCCGGAATTCTGATTATCGTTATGTGAAAGTGTGGTCGTAATATATGCAATGGCATTCATGATTTAGGGAAGCTTGCCAAGAGATTGCAGGCTGGCAAGGTAAAGCCTTTCAAATTTAAAGCATTTCCTGCACTCACCATTCTGTAACATCTGGTTGGTCCTAATAAAGGCATTAGCCTAATGGATACTTTAGAATGATGGAATTTATTTTTACCCCTTTATCTTCAAGACACAGAATTGTATTTTGTCAGTTCTAGATGTTTTCTCAAAAGGATGGATTTTTCTTAGCTATGCTGACGTATCACAGTCTTTAGATCAAGTCTCCACAAAGAGTGAGCTGTACAAAGTCCTCCAGTCAGGCACTGAATTCCAACACGGACTAAAAAACGTCTTGATTTGGCTACTTGTCTGTAAGGCAGACACAATAAACAGGTGGTGGTTGGCTTAGGGATGTGTGTACATATGTCAAAATTTGTGCAGGCCTGCCTTGGAGTATGAGGTTTTCACACAATACAGAAGGGGCAGGCAACTTTTCGGGCAGTGGGCACATGGCAATCTGAGAAACTATCCTGGGCACCAGCACAAAATGGCTGCCCTGGCAGGCATGAGAAAAGCTAGTAACCACCTAAGACACTGAGAGCAAAGCAGAGGTGGGGTTTGAACTTTAGGCTGCTTCAGAATCTATTGGACTCCACAGGTTTCAAGCTACCGCACCTACAGGTGAGTCAATGTGCTATCATTTTTTAAAGTTCGGCACCTTGCTGGGCATCAGAAAGGTGTCCTGTGGCACTCTGGTGCCCAGAGGAGAGCAGCATTGCCTTACCCTCCACTATGACTTCTGCAGTGATGCACATGCTGGCTCCTAACTCTGGGGAAGCTTGATTACTAGAAACAGAAGGCATGCGCAATAGCACAGGAAGCTACAACAGAGAGGGGAACAGAGCACTCATATACCATGGATCCTGCATCCAGCTCAGAAATTCACAGAAGCCGTGCCTGAGTGTGGCTAGCTGCCTGGAACAGGAAACCAAGAAGTCCCCTTTATTTTAGTAAATATATATCCCATACTGTCACCCAACTGTGCCCAAGGCAGCTAATAATCTAGAAGACAAAAGCTACCAAAGCAGTAACATTAAAAATCAAAGCTTAAAACAGTCAGATATTCAATAAGTTACAGGCAGGCAGAAAAGTAGGTAAAATATTAAGATGAACAACCATCCACCTTTTTAAAATGCCAGAAATAATTGCTTGTTTTAAAGCTGCCTCAAAGTCACCTGCCAAACAGATCTCTGCAGCACAGAATTCCCTAGCCTTAATGAAGTCCAGAAGAGGCTCCCCATCACATTCCTGCACACTTTATTTCCAAAATCTGTGGGAAATCTAAGAGACCTTCTCAACTGACCCTAAGAGATTGACAAGTTAATGCAGAATGAGACAAGTGAAGTCATCCTTGGGTTGCTGACATTAATACTGCACAGAAATTGGGTGCAGATCATTGGATCCCCAGAGAGGTCCGCCTGGCGCCATCGTTATTTGTTTTTCGGCGCCAGGCGAAGACCTTTTTATTTAAGCGTCATTTTAATTGTTAATGTTATTTGCTTATTTATCTGTCCAGGGCGACTTCTTTTTTATTGTTACTTCTTTTATAGTGTTATTTATTTTATATTGTTATTTTATATTTTATATTGTTATTATTGTAATTTTTTATTATGTTGTAAGCCACCCTGAGGCTTCGGAGAATGGGGCGACATATAAATGTTTTAATAAATAAAATAATAAATAATAAATAAATAATGAATCTCACATAGCAATAGTAAGATTATGTACACCAATTGTTGGAGATCAAGGGCAGCGGGGCGCAGCTGGACTCACGTCTCACTCATGGTCAACTGTGGACCACTGTGTGAACACAATGCTGGACTAGATGTACCACTAGTCTGATCCAGCACAGCTCTGCTCATGTTCTTAAGGGTGATCATTTATGATCTTGCAATGGTGGCACCTACAGGTGCAGGCCCAATGCGGAGGTGCCCAGTTCACACAAGGAGGTTTCTAATGTGGGGTGGCTGATCAAACTGGGCTTCTGCATTACATTCAAATAAACATATTTGAAATTGAGATTGTATGCCTGAGAGGAACCAGGACGGTGTCATTTAATCCACCCTCATAGCTTCTACGCATGATCTTTCTCCAGGTACTTGTAAAATGGTAGCTTTATTCCTTACCGTTCAGGGACATACACAAAGGCAATTTCCCAAACACCCCAATTATCTTATTCTTTTCTCTGAAAGTGATCCCTGTATTTACACTATAATCCTATCCAGAGGTCCCGCTGTGTCCAATGAGACTCCCTCACAGGCAAGAATAGACAAGATACACAGCCGAAATCCCACAGTGATAACAAACCACTGACGGCAAGATGGCAAACCTGGGTCCCCCAAGATTCAAGGAAAACAAGATAAATAGCTTATGGTCCACTGTTTCAGGATTTCCAGAAATGTCTTTCACATTTAACATGTGTGGCAAGTTAAACTCCAAAGTTGGGCAATGATGCTGCTAAACCCTTTTCATACAGCCGAGGATTTAAATTAGCACACAACTGATTGTACGACCGGAGCAGTTTGTATATGCCCCGCAAACTGGTATTTGTTTCTTTCTCAAAATACCATTCTGAAGCATATATAAACCTGAACTTATCATCGTGCTTAAGAGCAATTACTGCAGCAAAACCAACAAGGATATTGAGCTTCAGACAAGAGTCACAATACAAGGCAATAAATTGCAAGACATCATAATAAAAGAAAATCAAAAACAGTCAGTCTATGGGAAAGGTTCTTTTCTGCCCGTGCAAGTTCTTTCTTTGGAGTATGGTTCTGAAGGAGAGAAGTAACTAGGCAACTTTTTAGGAGTAGAAACAGCTTCAATGGCTAATACTTATTCTGTTATTCTGTTATGCAAAAAATAGTAAGGGAATAAATCTAAACTATGACTAGTGAAAGAGAACACCTTAGAGATCTGAATATAACTGCATATCAATTTATCTATTTATGATAAAAGATCAGGTTATTTAAAGAACCCCGTTTTTTCTTACAGTCCTGTCTGGCCATAAGCTCTTCTGGATAGATGCTGTACCAAGTCCTAGGACCTGTGGCAAGGCAGGTGGTGGTTACCTAGCACAGGTCTCCATACAGAGCCCTTCTCAGAAATATCTGCCACACAAAGCTAGTCTGTCCCTTTTCCAACAGCATCCAACACAAGAGGCAAATAGTATGATATCCCAGGCCCTTGGGCCTGTAATTAGGAATCAGCATTCCAAGCGAATGTTGATTCTTTCTTGTATTGCTGATGTTTAATTATGTGTTGCTACAACAACCTTGAGACTAGAAACGCCAGAATATTTTAATAAATCAAAAAAATTAAAATTAGCCATGCCATCCGTCTGCCTCAGTTCGGCCAGGCCAGGCACATTTTTCAGGTGTGTCCTTCACCCCCTCCCCACCTCCCCAATTCTCATGAAGCCACTCTTTCCCCTGCAGCACCTTGCATACACCTCTTTTGCACTATGCACTAGTGTTGTACATACATATATGCATATACGTATACAAGTCTTGTGCTGGAACTGTTTGCAGGGCGCTGTTGCATTCACATCTCACTAGGCAGCTGGTTGGTCGATGCAGGAACAGATAAAATGAGAAAACAGGTCTTCGGTGCTACGGCATACTTGGTAGAATCTTGATTCTCTCCTTTCTTATAACCCCTCTCCAAATGACAGATCTGACCCTGGTCCAGCCTCAACTTAGCAAAAAAAACAAGGGCCTAGGATCCTGGGCTGGAGATACTCAAGGCTTAGTTGGGACAAGATGATCAAGAGCTGAGCAAGTGGCAGACAAGAAAAACGGTACCATTGTATCAGTCATCAAAAGATCAAAATGTGTCTGCGAACAATCCCAGAACAGCGGTGTTCCATTAAGGTCACTGTCCTCCAATAACTCTTCCTTCCTTCCAGTGTCTCACTGACTTCCTAATGCAGATGCCGTGCATTTTGGCAAAACAGTTTTTGATGTGCTTATTGCACCTATTGTTCAAAGGTGCCAGACAATTTAGACACTAGTTTCCCCACAATGTAGTAGAATGTGAATACGATAAAATATTTAGAAGGAATTTGCTCTGAAGGCAAATGTTAGCTTCTAATTAACATTTTCAAACCACCACAGCATGATAATTATATCCCTTAGTTAGTTAGGCTTCATGTATCTGTAACATACATGATGGCCTATTTATGTTGTCTGAAGACTGATTCAGAGAGACATTTTTTTTAAAGCCTGAAATGAAGTTCATTAAGAATGGTTAACCAACCTATAGACAACTTTTGCAACTAGTTCTCCCCATCCCACAGAAGTGTGGACAAAGCTACAGTGCACTGTATTTATAGGCATGGTGTAGGTCTCTGATTTTACTGGCTCTTGAAATGCCATATCACTCATGGCTCCATGCCAGCTAAAATGTCCGTATGCGAGCACACACCAATCATTCAGCTCTGGCCCTTCAAATTTGCCCATTTGGCACAAAAGCAATCCATTCATCCTATAACATACAACATTCTGTGTACCGTTCTGAGAGTTTGCCTAATCGAACGAGATAGAAATACCTTAAATAATTTTTTTTAAAAACCGTAAGCGGTGCACCCTCAGTAGGACGCCTTAGCCTGGAAGGGTCAGGACATGAAAACCAAGCATTCTCTAACTTTTTCATCTTACCTTCTAGGGGATTCTTTACAAAGTGAAAACAGTAGTGTTATTAAAAGTGGTAGAACTTCAGATGAGTTTGGGGTACTTGAAAATAAGTAGGGGTCTCCAACTTTTTTGGGTTGGTGAGCCCAAGTTTGGAGGATGCGCATGATGTGGATCCTACATGGGAGACTTGCCTATTGCACAAGCTATTTGCCACAGTGGGAATGGCCAGTCACAAAACATTTCCCAGAGGGATAAGATGGAGGAGGAGAATGATGTAAGCTGCCTTGAGCCTTTTGTAGGAAAAAGACAGGATATAAATCGATAAATAAATAAATAAATAAATAAATAAATAAAATTGGTGCAACTAAATGAAAACTAATTTGCCCAAGAACCTAAGGATAAAGCAGAAGTAGGTTCTGGGCTGCAAAACACAAAGGCTCTCTGTCAACCCAAAGAAAGATGGCACTGGAGGGCAGCACTAGGCTTTGCAGCATGGCAAAGTCCTAGTTTAAAAAGAAATCTTACAACAAAATAAAAGCCAGGGGAGGCGGGGAGCCTGGGGAACAAGAACAGTGGTTGCGTGGGTGTGCTGATGCACACAGGCACTGCAGACCATGATTCCAGAGCCAGTCCTAGACATGAACACCAGGCATGAGATCAACCGAGGTCATCAAAGCAATGAGCCCCACTTGCAATGTGGTCCTGGGTCACTGGATCAGGCCCACGGTAGAGCATCTTCACCAACCTTTTGCTTATCTGTCCACCTATGGAAGTGGCTGGGAGATTTTTTCAGTCTCAGGCCTGAATGCCAGTCCGGAAAAGGTCTCAGGGGCTACACTCCATCTGTGAGAACGGCCAAAGGTAAAGTGGGTACGGCCAAAAGCAGAATGGTTATATCCACAGTGAAATTACTAGTCATTTTATATGTACTCTAAAATGAGCTGGCCAACATTTCTGATTCCTCGTGATCTGCATCAGGACTGCATCACTCAGTACAGTGGTACCTTGGCTCACGAACTTGATCCATCCCAGGACTCTGGTCGTGACCCAAATTGGTCATGAACCAAGTCAAATTTCCCCATAAGGTTCAATGTAAATAAGGTTAATCCGTTCGGTAAATATTTTTGTATCACAAAAATCTGAAACAAAGTAACAAAGGACAACAAAGTCCAGTACAGTAGAGAACACTAACATAGATGAGGGGGAGGTTATTGTTTGGAGGGAGAGTCCCATAATCGTACGATAGTGATCGTGCAGGGGGAGACGGGGGTGATCGCGGGCGCACTCATGCAGGGGAGACAGGAACAATCACGATCACCACCCAATGCGGAGTTCACGAACTGAGGCAATTTTTTTCTGAAATATCTATTCACAACCTGATTTGGTTGTGAACTGAGGCATTTTTGAGCCGAGGTACCACTGTATAACTTTGAAATAGCATTTTAAATACTGAGATTTTGCCTACCTACACACAAGTAAGCAGGGCAAGACTGTGCACGTCTACACACAGGGAAGCAGGAAAGGCCTCAGAAGTAAACAAGACTTAATTATTCAGCAGCTTCTTCCCTAAGAAAAAGTGTGAATCTTTGATCAGCTATTGATAGAAGATAAAAGTTTCTCCCTGCCGGGAGAGGGGACTGGGCCCCTGGGAGGGGAAGAAAGAGGGCAGACCTATAACCTCTTCCCTGACCTTTGAGATCATACCTTAAGGTTCAGATTTCAAATGGATTAAAGCAGGTTAAAGAACAGATAGTTCATCTACAGTAAATAAAAATAATTGAATTACTAGTTTTTGTAACTGTTTTTCAATTGCATTCCAAGGAATCCCATACTATTAAGTTCAGATGTAACATCTTTTAGTTTCTCCTTCTTTTAAAGCAGAAAAATTTACAGTACCCAAAAATGGGAGCCCCCACAGTCACTTGCCCAAGGAAAGTCCAAAAATCTAGGTAGCTGCAGCTTGAGGACTAAAGGATGGGAAGAGGGAAGTCTAAGGGTGGTAGATAATGCCCACATTCCTTCTAATCAAAATGCGCTAGTACCGTGTTCTTATTTGCCCCACTTCTGCCTACAGGTGGCCCCAAGGCATTTACCAAAGAATGTGGCCTTCAAAAGAAAAAGATTCCCTGGCTCCTGAGATAAACAGCCTTCAAAGCAACAGGGAAGTTTCGATAATGAATGCCTAGCAAAGCCAATTCCTTTTGCCCTAGCAAGTATGTCAGTCTTATTGGCCCACTTACCTACACATTACTAGAGTACTCATTTATGGAATACTAATAACTGAGATGAAGAAACATAATCAATTTGTTTCGTCCATAGAGACTTCCTCACTTGTTCACCTACAAACACATCCCATTTGCCACTGGCAACAAAGCAAGTGGCTATTTTCAAGCCAGATTTTTAGACATTAAACTTTGGGACTTTTATTCTAAACGAAATGGAAAAATCTGAGAGTTTCTGCATTAGCTGTAACCTGAGAGCTACAGACACAGGACATTCTGGCATGCAAAGAAACCTACTGCCTAAGGCTTCTTGCTCACTGCAGAATACAGCATTTCTCTCAAAGAAAAGGTTTCCTGAAGTCAAGAAAAACCTTTCTTGTAGTGGTAGTTAACATGGCCACATTGCAGAACTGGTCAGAAATAAACGTGAAATGAAGCAGAAACTGAAAAAAACTTCCTAACTTCAGGAAAACCTAACCAAGATGGATAGCACAAAAGAAAAGTTGACATCCAAGAAAATTGTGGAGAGGCAAGTGGTCGTTAAGATGTTTGACATATGTGGTAGCTGAGCCAGTGGGTTACGGAATGTGTGGGATCTGAATGCAGGGAACATCCATAGAAGGCTCCAAAAGAGATTTGTAAATTCAGATCAACAAATGCACTTTTTAAACTGCTACTAACGTTATTTGGGGACAATGTGTGACATCACTGGGGCATTTATGACTTGACACCATTCCAAACAGAACAAATTGATCTTGTGTACTTATTACTACCTAAGATCATGAAAATGTTAATTGCAAAGTGCTCTGTCAGTGTTTTGTTTTTGTTTTGATTTTGTGAAGTGATTCACTTTTTCTGCCACTTTATAAATAGAAAGATAGGACATAAATATGTGATTAGTCCTATGCATGTTTGACAAAAAAGGAGAAAAATAAGAAAAAGGAAAAATTAAATCTCATGAATCCAACTCTACTCATCACTGAACTAAACTAGAATCACACTGGCTCCGCTTACAAATGTTTTTTTAGAAACTGCCTGTTTAGATTTAGCACCTGAGGTTTTAATAAATCATTGTGAAATCTCTTCAAAGGGACAACAACAAAAACAAGCCAGTCACTCTCAAGCCAGCCTCTGCAGAAGAGGTTAAATGAGTTTGGCCTTGGAGACCAGCTCAAGATTGGATATCATTTCACCTATGCTCCACTGTCTCTCATACAAGCACGACAGGACCAAGAGAGAGTGAGTAAAAGCACATCTGAATATTTTCTGTTGCCTTCAATTTCTGGATTGAGCCCAGTCTTTACTGGCACTTGCAGTCTATTACACATATACACTGGGTTGGATCCAGATTCATGTGCAGGGCAGCAGCGATTCCCAGTCCCTGGTTCCCACAGCTTCTTTTCTGTTATTTTGAATCCCGTGCTGTTTGGTCATCACATATTCTGTCACCAGGAAGATCTAAGAAGCTGAACTTGGAAGTTACAGGAATTAACAAAGAATTGTTGGCTATGCAAATATTCTTTGGAATGAAGGTCCATGTGGCTATATTCAGTTAACATGGATCACCTACACTGCACAACTGCAGCCTGTTCACAGGCTGGAACCAACCCATCATTCTGTACATGGAAACCATGAATCAGTAAAGCCCCTGAAGACCTCCACGTGTCCCCCAACTTTTCTCCAGAGAAATCCCTTGGATCAAATTTTAGGCAGTGTGGAGAGCTGCAGAGAAGATAGAGGATAGGAGAAAGCCTTGTCAACCTCTACGAGTGCAATTTCGGAAGTAGCACAAATGAACATTCAACTGGCAGTAAATTCTACTGAGTTCAGTGCCACAAAATTCTAAGTGTAGAATTTGCATCCCTTTGCATGACAACTCAGAAGTAAGTCCTACTAAGTTCGGCGGTATTTACCTTCCAGGTTCGCTGCAATCCAGCATTTGCTGTGAAGAATGAGGCTGCGAAGCAAGTGGTGCAGTTCTCTCCAGGGAGGCGTGTGCACCGAAGCAGCCTAAGCCACATTCGGAATGGTTCATATGGCAATTTGGGAATATAGAATAACATCAACATACATAGAAGAGGCTTTCTACAGCCAAAGAAGTTCTAAATCATGAATTCAACACGTGATTTTAAAAACCCCGTGCACAATCCAATTGAAAAGATTGCCTTTATATGCCAAGTTGTCCGTTTGAATTTACAGCACGCACAAAAGTTAATCTGAACTTCAGCTCTAATCGCATGTGCTCCTTTCTGCAGTCAATTTACATAATTCCATGTAATTTATTAATTTTTACTGCTCTCCTCTAAATGCTTTGAAGTTCTGTTGCCATCTCCTTAGTGAGTTGCCCAGAAGCGCGATTTTGCTTTACAAGGAAAGGCTTGGCACTGGTGGCTGCAGGATAGGAAACAGGATAAACAGCAACTGAAGCATGAAAATGAGACACACTGCAGAAAAAAATATCTCTGTAGGAACAGAGGTCTTGGGCTTTGTCTTTGCATGGTACTTCATTAAATCTAATGCTATATTGCAGGACAAGTTTCTAATTAATTCAGTTGGGTCTTGGTCATTTCTATTTAAAATACCCCTTTGCCTGCACACACGTGAACATATTTTCTCTCTCTCTCTCTGTCTCTCTCTCGCACATACACACGGGGGTGGGGGGGGAGACAGATACAGAGACCCTATTAATGTCACTAGATGGAGCATATGTTCCTAATTCTGGCCTGTATCCAGGTGAGCACATAAAGAACAAGGTTCTTTGTTTCATAGACCAGCCACTGTGCCGTCTTTGGCTGTAGCAAACATGGAAGCAGACAAATATGGTGTCCACTGCCCCCCACACACACCCGTTTCCATTCCTCGTGGCTCTCTAAGCAGTGTGGTGACTTCTTCAGCACATGTTGGTCTGAGGGCTGAGTTGAGCAATAGAGGAATTGGGAAAGCAAAGAAAAGGCAGGCACCAAAACCACACAGAAATGAAAAGGCGAGAGCCTCTGAGTAGAAAGGAGATTTCATGCCAAGCTAATGCATTTTGGACACAAGAACCCTTCCTTCAGAGAAACTGTCCAGGAGCTAAACAGATATTTAATTCATTTATATACTGCTCAATAGCCGAGACTCTCTATGAACAACAACACTCTACTTATATTAGCTGCCTATAAAGAAGTTATATGTTTCATCTCCTCTAAGGGTCCCTGCCTTTCCAGTCGCTTAATACACGCATGCGCTCACATTCAAGCAAAAACAAAACAATAATTTTTTTTGAAGAAAATTAAACTTTTTGCCTCACTTTTCCAAAGCTGGGCAGAAAGGGAACCTACAGGTAAGCCTTTATATCCCTTGGCAGTCCTGCTAAATATATTTCTAGCCTGGACCCTATGTGATCAGTTGCTATTCTAATCAGTCCCTTGCAATTATCTGCACCCCTGTGACCACACACCAAAAGCTCAGAAGTATAGGTAGGATTACACATCTTGTTTTGCCACCCTGCTCTATGGTAACCTAATCGAAACATAGCTCTTCAGTGTGGATTTTGGCTACCTTCCTGCTTACGTCTATGATTTGTAAAATCTCATCTAATCCTCCAGAACTGATAAAAAAGAGTAAAATGCAGATTTATATCCAATCAGAATAAGGTCTGAGTCTCCATTTAAGACTTCGTAATACATCTAAAATCCTAGATTAATATGGTGGGGGGGTGTATTGGGAGTTGGGTTACGCCTTTGCCAAAAGCTTATTTAAGCTGCAAGGTCAAGAAACCAAGCTTTCTTTTTGACAATGCCTCATCTCGGCTGCAGTAGGAGTAGTTACGAGACTCGTAGTCTGAGGGCACCAGGCTGCGAAAGGCTGGTCAAGACAAGACCATATCATTATCTACTGTGACCAAGATGCTGATTCATGGCAGAGCTGGGGACCCAGCTTTCTGCTAAAGGGTACATTCCCTCTGCTAGGAGTCATATGCTGGTTGTGGGTGGCATCAGAGCCAGAGAGTGCCAAGCAGCCACCCCCTTCTTTTTGCCACCAGCTTTTCTCTTCTGCTTCGTGCGGGGAGCGGAGTTCTCTTGCCAGCGGTCTGAACGGATCACCTGCAGGGGCTTTTGAAATTGGGTTGAGTGCCACATGCCATCCTGGGGCCCCCAGCTGCCAACCATCGTGAGAAGAGAGGCCCAGGCTTCAGGCAGGTTGATGAAAAACAACTGTGCCAACTAAAGCAATCCCATCCTAAAAATTGAATGAACAGGATTCTCTAATACAATGGCGGTGATTGTGAGGGAGGATCAGACAGTCGTGGTTTCTGTCTGAATGTTCAAAACTCGACTTGTTGACATTAAGATTTGGAAAACATTTTGAAACAGAACTCATTTCACAACTGAAAACAGAAGAACCTATAAATATCCATTCATACAGAGCAATCACAATCTGATGAGCTGCTTTCTTCAGAAGATCCCATCACATGAGCTTTTGAAGGAAATGCTGCCCCCACCCACAACCTTCTGGCTTTCATTTTCTGCAGCAACCTTGCTGGGTAGGAAGACACAGACTGTGCTTGGACACAGAGGCAAGCATACAGATTTAATGAGAGATGGTAGGCTGGGCAAGTTGACAGAAGAGCATAGATCCCCTTTCGTGCTGAAGCTATAGAGGCAGTCAACTGTCTCCTTTCAGGGAGAGAAGACACCTGAGGGCTTGTGAAATAATTAAACCAACACCCTGTGGAAAAATATACTCGCCAGTAAGAAGAGGAATCCAAGAATACTTTACTCCAAAACTAAATTCCCCCTGCAGCAAGATCTACTGAATGCTACCTAGTTTTGAAGGGTACGTGCTTATCCCTACAGAGTCTAAATGTGTAGGTAGCTGTGGAATCCAATCCATGCTAGCCAATTCTGACCCACTTCTGCCCCAGAAGGCCCAAGCTAAGAGCCATAATGGTCCATTCAAGACCAGGCTGCTCCAAAATCCTTTGCAATCCAGTAAGAAAACAATGTCTTGTTGCTGGGGAACTGCATTTACTCCTTGCTACTATGGGAACTGCAGGTAGGGTTACGCAGGAATTAAGTTACAGTTTGCAGGTCACTTAAAAATGTAACGCAAACCTATTTTCTTTGGAAATGTTTGAAAATTTCCAAACAAGTCTTCCTGATTGCAAAACATATATTTGAGAAGCACACAACTTTGTAAAATTGGGGAAATTTGCACAACTGTGGACATGTGTGTAAATTTGGAAATTGTCTGTACAGTCTTCACCTTGTGCAATGGCTGGTCGCCTTGTGCAATTTTCCCATTTGTTAAAAAAATCAGCAGCAATCACAACCACAACCACAAATTAAGGTGAGATGAGCAGCAAGCAGTTCTTTGCAAAATCTTGACTAGCTCAAATATCATCCATTTGTCCAGTACTTGGAGCTGAAGTCAAAGGGGGCAAAGAAGCCTTGGGAGAATGGGGGAGGCAGCACCCCTGCTAATTAAAGTGCCAGCACTGTAGCCCTGCCAGTCTTGGTCCTGCAATCCTGACAGGCTGCTTAGATCTAGGCTTGGCTCAGATTTAGACAGCCACGTGCAAGATTAACAGTACAAACCTGCATGTATCTTCCTCAAAAATAACTTCAATTCAATTCAATTCAATTCAATTCAATTCAATTCAATTCAATTCAATTCAACAGGACTTGCTCCCAAGTAACTGTAAGATTTGAGTTAAGGATCATACAGACTTTAAATCTATTCCTTCTGGTTTTGTAGGTTGCTAGGTGTCTTCAGTGCATGATCCACTCATTGATGGGGTTTAAGAACAAAGAACTTAAGAAAAGCCATGCTGGATCAGACCTAACATCCACCTAGACCAGCACGCCGTACTCACAGTGGCAAACCTCCTGCCATTCCTTCAATAGGATCCCTCAAGCAGGATGGGTGCAAGATCTCCTCTTGTCCAAGCTCTTCACCAAGAGGTGCCTGCAGCGTGCCACCTTTGCCAAAGGAGGTGACATCTAGCCAGCAAGGCTAGTAGCCACTGATAGCCTCCTCCCTCATGAAACTGCCCAATACTTTTTAAAGCCATCCAGATTGGCAGCCAGCACCACTTCTTGCGGCAGCGAATTCCATAGTAACTATACGACATCCGATTTTGTTAACTAGAATGCCATTTTTCTTGTACTAATTTGCACCAGTACTATTCACACTTGCAGATGAATGCATTTGCCCAAGCAAATATTAGAGCTGATGCTCTCCAAAAGTGAAAAATCAGCCTGTGTGTTCATGGAATCACTCAGAAAAAGCCAGTCTTTTCTGCTTTTATGCTGCAAAATCCACAGGCCAGATTTGTGGAAATGCAAACTCATCTGAATGCATTGCAGATTTATCCAGCATCCCCAATTGCAATATGACATCATATTTCCCAATGTTATGCTTAATTAATTTCTTCTGTTTTTAAAAGATGAATGATCAGTCTAGAAACCTTCTAAAAAGACACACAGAAGATGGTAGTTAAAACAAGCATAAAACCATGTATTCAAACTCAACATGGAATATATAACCTCTTCTTCGTGTACAGAAGTAAGCAATACATTTGTCTTTGCTTTCAAGAGAAGAAAGAATGTACTGCTAAAAGGCAAACAGCTCAAGTATTTATGCAAACACTGAAACAAGAGAGCAAATGGCCTGTATTTCTGTGAAATCTCTAAAAGCCACAGCAACAAACTGAGTGCTTTTCATGTTAAAAACAAATGAATTATGCAGACAGATGCAAAACAGAGAATGAGACAAAGGTATGTAAGAGTAAATATATTTGTTCTCCAATGTGGAACCTTTTTCAGAGGCTTTAGCAGAGTTTTCCCTTTGCACCCCTCAGTAGCTCATTGCAACATCTTGGAACTTGTTTAAGACCCCAGAGTCAACAGTTAAAGCATGGAAGGAGGAAACTTCTTGCTGTACCCAAATGGACCTGGGCTCAGGATCTTTAGAATATTAATTTTAGGTCAAGGAAGATGTCTTCTGTAGTTGCTGGTAGTGCTCATGCCTTGCAAGGAGAACTTTCCAAAATCGATCCTTAGACTCCGCCATTGAAAAGGACAGAGGATTAGAAAGAACAACAAAAGATCTCTTCCCAGGACTTAGCAAAGCCACTAGAGTCCTGTTATAGATGGATTGGTGGTCTGATTCTGAACAAGGCTGCTTTGTAAGTGAATCTTGGATGAAAATGCACAGTAATGGTTGCCGCATGTTTAAAAAATCATACTGTTGACCTAGAGAGGGGACAAAGAGCAACTAACTTGGCTGGTTGTCTAGAGAATTTTTTTTTTTCACGTCTATACTGCCCCATAGTGGAAGCTGTCTCTCTGTGGTTTATAACCCAATAAAATAAAAACAACATAAAACTACAGTGTTACAAGAGTCAAACTTAACTTTAAATGGCTTAAGAATACAATTACAATACAATTTAAAAGATTCAGAAGAAGAATTACCAGAATAACCCTTCCCCAAGCCCCTGAATAACCAAGGAGATCTGCATAGAGGACAGTGTTGACCAGGCACCAAAAAGATGGAAAATTTGGCACCAGGTGGACTGTAGCAGGAAGACTGTTCCAAAAATAGGAGGCCACCACAGAAAAGGCCCTCCCCCATTTGCCATTCTCTAAGCCTCTTGTGGTCCCAGAGATTGGCAGATCTGTGTTGGGAGAAGCACTCCAACAGGCATTGTGGTTCCAAGCTGTGTAGGGCTTTATATGTAAAAGCCAGGTCCTTGAATTGTGCCAGAAGCATACAGGCAGCCAATGCAGGCAGGCCAGAACTGGTCTTATATGTTCGGACCTATGGGTTATTCATTTGGCTGCCACCAGCTGCAGCTTGGTTACATCTGATTCAAATGCTATAGAAAAAAAATAAGCTGGTATCATCCGCATACTGATGGTATCTTGTTCCAAATCCTTGCTCCAAATCCTTGCGTGACTGTCCCTATATGTTCCTATAGTTGTTGATTAGCACTGGGGATGGTGGCCAGCATTACAAGTGTGAGGAAGCTACAGTAACCCCCCCCCCCCCACACACACACACACAGCTCTCTGAGACTAAACCTTAGGTAGTCTGATGGAAAATCAAAAGCTGCCATTTATTCATTGTTTGTCATCAATTGTCTTCAGTTGGTTTACAACATGAAACAATGTAATTCTAAACAACCAACCAGGTAAAAAAACAGAAGACATCTGCTAAGAGACTATTATGAAGTCTTCAAAGAGCAGCATGCATGGACTTAATCTGATACTTAAAACGTAAAAAAAAATAGTTTCAGGCAAATACATTTGGGTAACATTTCCCTATGCTGGGAGCCAAAATAAATGAGGCACACCTAAGTTCGGATGCTGGAGGGACTCTGAGAAGAGCCTCTGAATGAGATCTTAATAGGGTCAGATCCCTGAACATAGGAGAAGGCAGATCTTTTGATCAGAAATGGGCAGATAAGAGACCATTGGTAGATTTATAAGTGAACTGAAATACACATGCAAAGATTTGTGACTTCCAACTGTTTGGCAGATGCAACAACAAAATGGCTACCATTTTACACCCATTTAGTTGCCTGTAGATGAGCAAGTTGAACATCTCTGCTATCTGCTATCCTATCTACCAAGAAAATTAGATTCCAGATCCCTAACTATATTTTATGACCTGTAAAAGATGTAATTGGGCAGTCCTTTATTTCACCCTATAAATAAAGGTTAAAATGTTTGGGAATATCTGTTTAGGGGGACTTCATAGATTCCTTAAGTGAAGAGAAAGTCGACAGAAATCCCCCACACCTACCTAAACACTAGAACCTGAGGCCAAGACAAACTAAAGGAAATACTTCACACAGCTATTAAATCATGGAATACACGATCTTGAGATGTAATTATGGCCATCACTTTAGGTGGCTTTAAAAGAGGTTCATGGAGAATAAGGGTATTCGTGGAGGATAAGGCTACTACTTTCAAGTCCTGCATGCAGGACCGGATTTAACCCTGTAGGGAACAGGATGCTGGCCTAAATAGTCGGATCAAGCAGGGTTCTTCCGTTACCCATGCATGCCAAAAAGTCTCCCATTCCTGAAGCTTCCTTGAACAGAAGAGAGCTTCTTGACAAACATTTGCTGAGTTCAGGGTTTCAGTTGTACATCTAAAACCGTAATGTATGAAGAAGTCTTCCTCCTACCTCAGGTTCTATCCTGAAAACCATGAAGAGGCTGCCTTGGGAACAGAGAGCCTTCAGACCATTAGTTGCCTATTTCTAAGTGGAACAGAAAATATGCCTTTGCATTTTTCCCCAATAGTCTGGACTGAAAAAAGGAATAATGCCGCTTCCTTAAGCAGATTTAAATTCAACTTCGCAAGTCAAGAGAGAGCATTCTAAGCATTGCAGTAATCGCCTCCTTTGACAATGGCACCTTGATAAGGGATGTCAGCTCAGGTGCTTAGGGTTTCAAAGAAAAGACTGCTGTCACATCTTTTAAAGGTCCTTTTCTGGGGAAAGACACCTGTAGCTTCTGAGCAGCTTTCTGAGTTTCAAGCAGTTAGCTTTTCAATCACAAAGGCATTTGGAGTGATGAAATAAAACACTCCAGCACAAGGAAGACTCAGGCCATCTCCATAGCTCTCTGAACAAAAACCAGGCTTCATTAAAGCCATCCAGCTCGTACATCAGTACATTTAGTGACCTGCTGCTGCTAGCTAACAATCTTGCAAAGAGATAAAAAGTGACCCTCAACAAAGTAGCAGTGACTGCATCCCCAGCGTGGGCATTTCACTGAATGCACCATCTTGCATATTTCTTTTACAGGAGCTTTAAGAAAAGAGAGAGCCAATGTGGTGTAGTGGTTAAGAGCATGGGAGTGGGACTCAGAGGATCTGGGTTCTGGTCTCCGCTCAGCCATGGAGCCAACCGGGTGACTCTGGGCCAGTCACAGACTCTCAACCCAACCTACCTCACAGGGTTGTTGTTGTGGGGATAAGATGGAGGAGGAGATGTAAGCTGCCTTGAGACCTTTGTAGAAAAAAGGCAGGATTTAAATCAATCAATCAATAAATAAATACCAAATACAGTTTTCTCTATTTGTTAGGAACTTCCACTCTGCAAGAATAGCATCTCATTTGTACTTGCACTGCCAAATCATATTACACAGCAGTTATTATTATGGGAGCAAAGTCACAATAACTGATAGAAGGGCAACTGGGACATATGGGCAATTTTGGTTTAGAGGAAGAGAAAAAGAATGTATAACAACAGAGGAGAGGGAGTGGGAGGGAGAATTCCAGCTTTTTCAGCTCCTCGTCTTCTAAAAATACTTCTCTTAATATACGTTCTCATATGTTCAGAATCTTGACAAAATTACAGGCTGCAAAGCAATTATGCTACCTAGATATCTTGTGTAAGACCAAACCCAGTATCACCTGGTGCAATATTATCGAAGCCCATACTTAGGAATACATCCCAAAGTACAAATTCAGGCTTTGAGAATTCCTAGATAAAGTGACTTGATCCATACGTCTTTTCCAAATACTCACTGGAACTCAGCTATGGACATACACAAAAGTGAAATGGATTGGAAATGGATTATCTTCTCTGTCCCTAGTGGACTGTAACTTTTGCATGAAACAAATAAGTTACAGCAGGAAAGAACCGGCTTCTTGCTCAAATGAAAACATAACTTGCAAAATGTTACCTGCACATTGACAAATCCTGGGATGCGCACATTGATTTTCTATACTGAAACCCACTCTCTAGAACATATTGTTCCTTATTATGGGAACTTAAAATAGTAGGAGACAGGCCATTCTTTTGAAAGCACACAGTGTCTACAGGAAAGCAAGTTCACTGTGACCATGTAACCAAGTTACAGCCATATGCACACAAAACAAACAAAACTAGCCCAAGGTATTGTTTGAGACTTTTCAGATAAATCACTTGTTCACCTGTTCCTTTCAACAAGTCAACGCAGACAAAGAATTTGGAAAGGAATGCCATCCAAGTGGTTTACTTGGGGTTATATTCTGGCAATCCTCCAAAAAACAGTAGATTCAGGTTTCTTGCCTTTGTTCAGAGTTGTTCACCCGTGATAAAAAGCCACAATATTAAGACATTTCCAAATTCCATCTAGAAAGCAGACAGGGCTTGTATGAAAGCCACAAGAAACCCTTGAGCCCAAGCATCAAAAATGAATAGCTTCTAAGCACAATCCCTCCACATGTACTGGCCTACAACTCTCACACTGGGATGATGGGAGTTGTAAGCTAAAACATCTGGCGAACCAGACTGGGACTGCTGTAATACCCTCTAATACATGATTAGACTATTAGCTATTTATCATTTCTTGTCAATATAAGACATGGGAATATGAAACAGAATGGAAGCATGATTTCCTAAAATGCTTCTTCAATCATTTACCTCTGTTGGTCTTCAGTGATGAAATCCTAAACCTTCAAATACAAAAGAACTATTAAGATCCAAACTGAACCTACAGCTGATCAACTGTATTAGCTGACCCCAAATCTTAGCAATATACAAAATGCTGACCCAAAGTCCTATGTATACAATGTATACATTGTACATGTATACAGCTTCATATAATAAACCACTATTATCTCCCCTTTAGATTCTCCCCAAAAAATATAATGCCCAAAATGTTCTAACTTTTCTGGAGACATCAGATGGGCTAGATTTGGTTCAACATCCCTACTTTGAAGTTTCAATTACTTCACTCCAGAGATAAAACTATCCGTGTATTCTCACACTCTGCTTCCTTTTGTTTAACCAATAGGAGAACCATTTACTTAGAAGCCTCTCTGGAAGAACTTTGGCCAAAAGCTATTGAAACATCCAAGTATTTGTCCAAATATTTACTGGCTACCATTTATATGGCCTGCTAATACTCTCTATGTAGTTGGGCAAAACTTCCTGTTGCATGTTTGTAATTGTTTGGATCTTCCCCATCCAAAACTGACAACATCACACAAAAGTCTCTAAGATCCCATATGTATCAATTTTAATTTTTAAAAAACGTTTTCTACCCTTATAACTTTCTCCATTTGCCCTTCCAGTTCTCTAACTCAATTATGCTAAAAGGAAGTCTTCAAACTGTTTGTTTGTTTTTAATTGGAAATCAGACAGACACAGAGCACACTGCTCACATATAAATAATTTGCCTAGGCACAGAATATTAACTGTTCTTTCCAACCTAGTAAAAAGTTTGAATATCAGCAGCACTTCCGAGTTGCCTGTTGCTTAGTGAACTTATGTGTTTCTGAAAGCCAAAAGTGTTCTTTGGCAAAACCAGGGAGAACCCATACCAAGCATTAAGCTGTTCCATCAAACAAGTTCTTAGTGAACAACAGCCTGCTATGACAATTTACATACATATTGTATTACATGGCTAAATATTCTTGCAAGCCAGTCCCAAAACACTGTATTTGGAAGTCCAGTACACCCACCTTCCTGCAATTTACATTGATTACTTCTTGTCCTGTCTTTCCTTAATGATGGAGCATTAGACTCCTTTGGATGTTAAAAAACAAAAGTCAATTCGAGACCTTTCCTGCTGGAAGGATTTCAGCAGCCACACTCTGCATCCATATGACAGATGGAAGTCCTGTCCTCAGAATGTGGCACAAGTGACTCAGCAGGGCTGTTGGGCCTTATCCAGACACCTTCTAACACAATGAATTGCTGAATCAGGCATTTCAAATGGAGCCACAAGTTGAAGCCTCTGCCAGTATCTGGGTGCAAGTCAATCACGATGAGCAGGAACCTCTGAACTGGGAGGCGGATGCTCATCCGGAGCAGCCTGGAGGTGATCTTTGTTTTCACGCAGCTCCCACTTGTTCCGCATTTCAGGTGTCTAGTGATGGCATTTTGGAGGAGGCAATCCCCTCCACCCCTTCACAGCGGTTGCTTTTCTGACTCCAGAGAATAACCAGTGCATCTCTTTCCACAGGGCTGTGAGGGACGGAGCTCCAATTCTCATCTCCAAGGTCAGGATGCCTCTCAGACCTCAGAATCTGGGCTATCCCCACCACCACCACCCCATGGTTCTCAGGGCCATAGGACTGTTCCCCCATGATTTTTTTTTTTTAAAATCAGACTCCAGGTAAAGTTGCTTTTACCTAAAATATCACCTTCATGAAGATGCATGCTTTACACAGCTTAGAAGTTTTAACTCATAGTTAATGCCAGTCCTAAGGCAGTACATTAACAAAAGGTAAGGGAGGGGAAGGAAGAGAGAGAGAGGCTGATTTCACGATATGACATCCTACCCTGGTAGTAAGTCATGGTGGGTTGACGCTGGATGATCAGAATGCCTGAGAGGTCTCCTCTTGGACAGGAGGCAGAGTGCCTGATCCACTCAGTGGTAGTCCTCAAGCATGGGGCAGAACTGCTGAGTGCAGTGTCTATACTCAGGCAGGAGGAGCCACGGTTGCCCACTCCACCCCACACGGCATGGCACTGCCCAGGGCTGCACAGCTGAGTGAGTCCCCACCAATGGCTCCAGAAGGCTATTCGCAAGCACCGGTGAGGATGTCTGGGATCTGCTCCTTGCTGAGGAGCCAGGAGCTGTCTTGGCAAGGAACAGCAAAACCCAGCCAACCTTGTCGGTGCTTTTGGAAGTCTAGCCCTGAGCTGCTGGCAAAGACAGCCATGGCGCACTGCAGGTGGGGGACAGCTTCTGACAACCACCCAAGAGTGCCACTCAGCTCACTGGAGACTGCTCTCAGCTGGGCTCCCTGCAACTGCAAGGGAGTTTTGCCATTATTGCCAAGCAGCCCACGGGTTGTTGGGGCTCACCCACAGCAGGTCCTGTCGTCGGGGTTTAGCTGGCAGGACCCCTCGAGTGACCACAGTTCTAGAGCACTCTACAGGTTCTCAGGGTGGGTTGTTTGGACAACCTGGCTGTACAACAACAACGACTCACTTACAAAAACAAACCATGTTGGGTTTTCATGTTGTTCAGGCCAACTCACAGAAACACATGAACATTAGACCAAACTTGTCTATCATCCATGTGCTCATTTATGGCAGGAAAGAAGACTCATCTCCGGGAGAGGAAGCTGTTTTATTTATTTTTTAAGCTTGCAAATACATTTTTTTCTTTAGTAAAAAATGAGAGAAGGGAAACACAAGGTGGATCAAAACCCATCCAAGGGTGTATAGGTGCCTTCAACCCTCTGTGCCAGCCCCCTTGCTGCAGTGTCGGTACACCCTGGTGGCCCCACATCTACAATTCCCATTGCTCAAAAGCAGTCTGTTTAAATTAATGCATTGTTTGGGTTCAATGCAAATTGCAAGTGTGGGCCCCACGAACTGGATCAGAACTAAAGCTGGGAGAGAGGCAAGGTAAAAACCACATGTTCACTTTTCAGCAGTGAAATAATAATGTCACTGTAACTCTGAGTTGGACCCTAAGTTCGGAAGCCATCCAAACCTTCTGAAGAATCTCTCTATTACCATAAGCTATTGAGTAAGCAACTTCAACATGTTGCAGAAGGACTAATGGGCCAGCAGGTACGGGAGCTGCAATATCAGTGGGGCTACACATCGATTCTGGGTTTTGATCTGAACTTTAAAGGAGCTGTCCACAGTGCCAAAGCCATTTGGAGACTAAAGTTGAGCACCATGAATAGACACCTAAAGGGACACACTAAAAAACAGAACGGATGCATTGCCCACTGAGTCCCTCTTCTCTTGTGTAACTGACCCCATTAGCAGCCATCTCTTCTCTAGTCACCCCCCAACTGCATCTCCGCTACACTATTTTATGGCACAAGGCATTAACTCTGAATGCGAGGTGCAGTGTTAAATAAACACAGGCCTGGATTTCCTACTGGTGATACATTTTGAGAAAAGTACACACCTCCCCGAAGAAGCACAAGTTCACCTTTTGAAGACAGTGGATACAAGTGCATCAAAAGGTGGCACTGTATTCTCACGCACTAACAGTGATACGTCTGCACGGCCCAGCCGGCCATGCTTGTTCCAGGACACTGCTCCTCTGTCTTTTCCCAGCTGCCTCAACTGCTTGGAAACTGAACCTACATTAACTTGAAATCTGAGCCCTGACTGAAATTACTAACAGGATTCCTGTGGTGGAAGCTGACTGGATTTTTAAAGCTTGTCAACTTAGCCAGGAAAAAAAACCCCTCCATCATTCTGAGGCTTAAATCATATCAGGAAATCTTTGATTGTATGTGAAAGTCCTCCTTTACATTAAAAAACACAATAAAGAGCAAAATTCTAACTAGCACATGGTATTGGCAAGCAGTAGTGTAAGATGTATAAAAAAGCCAAGACACGAGATTATCCTTTAAAAGTAATATAGAATTTATTTGTTTTTCTATCAGAACTTAAAACAGCAGTTAAAAGTAATATATCTTTAAAATGACAAAAGACACAGAAAATTAAAAAAACTCATATGAGGGGAAGACCTGTTTTTCCCCACATAAAATAGAAGGTAAATGGCTAGCAGGATGCAATGAACTTGCATGAAATTTAATAGTACCTTTAGCACTTTCAAATTGGAACTTGTCCCATATTCCCTTAAAACAAAGAGGCAAGAAACAGAGAACTTTCCTGTGGTGAAACATCCCCCACACACCTCAAGAGATACACACATGCACATGAGATTCCCTTCTGATCTTCCAAGGTTTGCCTTTTAATAGACAGAAGCAGGATCACAGGACGGGCAATCTAGATGTGCCACAATTTAGGCAGATGGGAAGGATAAATCCATCCTTAGCTATCTTTACTCTCCTTCATGCTTTATTTTGCATGTGGGAGAGCCACACAATGTGTCACAAGCCTGCTCTTCACATTTTTCCCCCTCACATGGCTCCCAGCCATTTCCACCCATTGAGAGACATTCAAGCACAGCAGCTGGCTGTTCTCTTGCAGCTCCCTGCATGCCACTGCAAAGCCTGTGCCACCAATGGAAGAGCCTCCATGGGTACAGCTGGCCTCAGACCTTCTCTTAACTTGCAGAGCCAAATGGGTGGATAAAACGTTTAAGCTGGAGCTACTGGTTGGCAGCCCCTCTACCCCTTCACTGCACAAAGTCCCACCATGTGGAAGGAAGACACTTCACTTGTTAAACTAGCTGAAACATCAAAACTCCACCTCACAATATAGGGCTAATGGCAGTATTACAGGACTCTTAACTCAATTAGCCGTCAGGGAATGGGATGAAAATGTGGCAGGACGTTCGTGGTAGAAAGCTTCTGTTAACAAGCGAGGAATATTCTTTTCATGGGTCACAAAACCCACAAAAACATGGAGAGCCAACCTTTGTTTCCTTATAGTGCTAACGCAGAAGAGGAAGAAGGCATTTCCCTTAAAGATATGGCAGTGGGGGGAATTTACCTTACCCTCCCCAGGTCACCAATTCTCCCATGCAAGTGTTTCCCTTCCCCAACACTGGCTTGACTTCCAAATTAGAAGAAAGCTTGTCTGTGGGGTTTGGGGGGGGGGGGTGCTTCAGAAGGGATGAAGCTCACTTGCCTCGGCTGCTGACCCTACCTGCCAATTGAGCCTATGTAGTTCTCCCCTTAAGAGAGCAACACAGCCAAGGAATATGTTTTGATTCAGCAGAAATGAGTAGCACTTCACCAAGTAAAAAGTAGCTGGAAAGCAGAGCTGACCCACAGCGTCTAGCTACTGGAGGCAACACACAAGAAGGTGGCCCCTCCATTTTCATATGCAGAAGCCAACTGAACTGGCAGCTGAACCTTACATCAACAGGACCCAGGGACATCATTGTCCACGTCACCTGGAGGTGGCAGGTGGGCTATTTTGCCTGCTCTCTGCCCTGTCCTGCAGCATCCCTTTCTGCTCCCCACCCTCAGCATCTGTTGCCTGAGCTGAATGCCTCACTGTCCCTCATGAGAGGCTGGCCCTGGGGTAAAGAACCCGCCAGTCATCAGCTCCAGGAGGGCAGTAGGATGAAAGCTGATGAGGACTGGGGCAATGAGCACTGGACTGGGCCTTGGGGGACGGTACAGGCTATTTCAGAATAGTCTCATGCTCAGATGGGGGAAAAGAAGCCTCAGTGCATTGGTGCTGCAATTATTTTCTGTACACTGTCTTGGGGATCCATCTGGATTGAAAGCTGTGACAGAGATCAAACAAATAATCCATTCGGACCCGCACCACAATTATTTAACTATTCCCACTGGCTTAAGCATAAGCAATGTCATCAGCTTCAGCTATGATAGCAGCTCTCAGTGATGAAAATGAACGTGGCACACTTCTGTAAAAAATGAAGTGAATTGTATCACCTTCCTATGCTGTTGACTGCCAAATATATAGTGGGAAGTGACACCATATAAACTACATTCTAGGTGACAGATTAAGTTTCAGGTAGATTACATTCTCCAGCTTTAACTTGTGTGTCTCTGTGTGAGTGTGTCTCCTTCCCCCACTTCTCCCATTTAATGTAATTAATATCTTTCATTATGTGGACATTTTTATATATACACACAGAGAGAAATCTAGAAACAAACTGAGTTCTTGCAAACTGCACGAATCCTCCAATCCAAGGGTGTGACTGGTTACCATGCCAAGATGTATCATTTCTTACACTGTAAATCCAATGCAGCCGTTTGTGAGTGTTCAAATACATGAAAGAAAAACTATGTCTTATATTTACTTTTCCCTTTATTACGTGCACATGCTTTACAATGAAATTACGTAAGAAGGTTCTTTCCTTTGGTTAGTTGTTTTTTTAAAAGGAGGAAGTAGTTATGCTTCATCTAGGGGCAGCAGTGCAGAAAAATTAGGATATATATGCAAATATCTCTGACGTGGCTACTATGAAAAAATTAGAGTACATCCTAGGCCAGCCTTTCCCAGTACTGGGTTTATAGATGTTACTGGATTCCAAATCTCATCATCAGCAATATTGAGGATCCAAATTTAGAAAAGCCAGGTCTACCAGCCAGAAAATCTTAAAACCTTGGTATTCCCAATTCTTTCTGAATTTTCTCAAGCCTTTCCAGCACAAGAATCACATTATAATCCTAAATGTGTCTACTCAACCATCTAGCAGGGCGTACACCCTGGTACATGGACACAGGCTTAGCCAGTCTGTACACTACCAGAACACTGAGGAGCTTCTACCCTTAAAGACAGTCTGGAAATCATTTTACCTAAAATAGCAGGCTGTAACTACCAATTTTTCCATAATAAAGGCATAGACTAGAGACTAAAATGTGCAATTGACCCCATTATTATGAAGAACACATATTATAGTTGGACGTTTACAACCTTCATATTCATCATGCCTTGATGATTGCAGGGAAAGTATGAATGAGCAGATTTCTACCTTTCTTATTCTTACTAGAAAGTTGTAACAGAAATTAAACATCAGTGCTGTTAAGTTCAGCAAGTGACTGCTTTGTGAACCATACCAGTATGCTTTCTCCAGCACCATACACGGTGAATATGTGTAGAGTAATTTCTTCGAACGGGTATTGCTTTAAAATTGCTGATTGACATTATTTTTTCCACAACCATTTCATCAGGTTCTTTCAATCCTATTTGTTGACATAGCATCACTTTATGATCTACCCAGCCAGATTCCATGTAGGATGGCATCACATAATGATCAGTGATACAGGTTTTTCACAAAATTTTGGACTGGACATTTTTCTATGCTAATTCTGATTTCCAAGAAAGTGATCTAATTTACCATGTTTATTTTACTTGGATTTCATAAACCAAGTAAACTTTTAAACTTTTTTTAAACTACATTAGCACTTTTAAAAAACTACATTCACACTATAAGACAGCAAAAACTTTTAAAAGTAGTGATGTAAGCCGCCCCGAGGCTTCAGCGAATGGGACAGCATAAAAATGTTTTAATAAAATAAATAAATAAATAAATAAATAAATAAAAGGGTTCGTGTTCAGCATCAGAAACATCAAAAATTTAAAGTACACGTAACATGGTTTAAATTTGCAGTATGAGGATTTTGTATTGCAATATTGGTTAAAAGGACATGGGCTTCCCTTTCTTTTGCTTAAATTTCAGGGAAAAAGAAAGATATTGAAAAATGTTGACTCACTAATAAATTTGAGTGAACCAAAGAACTGTACATGACATGCTGACAAGCACTTGCTGGAACAAGGCACTAGGAAGAATGCATAATCCACCAGTTTACCATCAGATCTGCGGTACAGGATTCCCCTGACCTCAAAAGAGGGCCAGCCTCACTGACATCAGCAGTGTGCACTGCAAGGAGAACCCACAAGTGCAATGCATTAAAAGCTGCACCTGCTAAATTAAACAGCAGCTAACATTTAACTTGCCACACACCTTTCAAACAAGAAAATCCAAACTATCCAAAGGTATCTCTGCCTTTACTGAAAATGAAGCAGTCAAATACTTTCACATATAAAAAAGCAACAACTTGAATTGAGTCTGGAAAGCAACTGGCAACCAGTGTAGTTCTTTCCAGACAGGTGACATAGGGTTCTATTTGGTGACCTGCAAATAGTTGCACCAGGTGAAGTTGTCAGACACTCCTTAGCAGTAACCAGGCATAGGATAGGTTCACACGTCGCAACAACCTATCATGAGAATCACCATGATGAGTTGCTGTGAAGTGTGAAGCGGTCTCAAGGAGTCCTATCAGACTCCTTGAGACCTCTAAAATAAGTAGCAATGCTTGCATTTACTTCAACAAGGTCAAAACTTTGTTCTAAAGCTGTTGGAATCTTCAAGGCATTGTCTTTCAAGTAGATGTAACTAATTTTAATTAGCTTTACTGTTGAATAATCATGTTTCAGAACAATTAAAAAACATCAGAGTTAAAAAAAATAGAGATACTGTTATTTTAAGATTCAAGAAAAAAATATCCAAAGAGTGAGAAACATAAATAAATATTTGACTCAAGGATAACAAATCTCTGAGTGACATTTTTCAGGCACATATTCACTAAATATTACTAACACAAGAAGAACAGATCCTATTGATAAGTAAAGATTCTGCCCCCCTTCTCCCCGGAGCAAGTCAGGCCTGGAACAAAGTATTTTGGATTTTGGCATACAAAACAGGGTGAACGCTGAAATTTACCTTTGAAATAAAACTAAATGTCTAGCAGCAAGTTAGTAACCTTGTCTTTCTAATGCTCTACAGCCGTGGTTCCCAAACTGTCCCATAGAACCCTAGGAACCCTACAAAAACCCTGTAGGGGTTCTGCGAAAAATCTAAAAAAACAACTTTAAAATGGATTTTAAAATGAAACCACAGAAAGCCAACTATATCCAATATTTTCTTGGATATACCAAAAGAAAGGTTTGTTGTTATATTTAAAATGTTTTCTCTTTATTTCCAAACCTATTACATTATGCAAAGCATTCAGGCAAAAGGAGCAGATGAAAGAAGGAAGAATGTTGTGGGTTCACAACGCTTAGTAAAAATCAGGGACAGAGTTAGGGTTCTGCAGGGGAAAAATGTCTTCAGAAAGGTTCCATGACTGAAAAAATTTGGGAACCAATGCTCTACAGCATGGGTCCTCAAACAATGGCCCACGGGCTGGATCCGGCCCGCCATAGCTCACCATGCGCATGCACGTGGCAAGATGCTGGCTTGCTCACAAGGAGATCATTTTGGACTCGCTCAGAGAAAAGGTTCGCCTTGTGAGCAAGCCAGCACCTTGCCGGGAGATTCTCCGAGCGAGTCCAAAACGATCTCCTTGTGAGCAAGCCAGCGCCTCGGGGCAGGCCTACTCACAAGGAGATCATTTTGGATTCACTTGGAGAAAAGGATCTCTGCACACGCATGCCCGCCTTTCTGCGCATGCGTGCATGCACACATGCCCCCCCCACGCCCCCTGTCCGCACCGCCTTGGCGTCCTGCTCCCTTCTCTGCCACCTTTCAACTGGCCCCCTGTTCAAAAAGTTTGAGGACTCCTGCTCTACAGAAAGGGGTGGACAGACTTTCAAACCACAACAGAACTCAATTCATCTGGCTGACAGAGCAACCACAAGAGAAGCTGGTCTCCAAGGTAAAATTTTCAGTGTTGTAAAGTAACACATACAATAAGAATCTGCAGATCTTACTGGAGAGAAAGGTTCCTGACAGTATTCTTTTAAAAGTCACTGAGCAATGTTTTATTTTCTATGGGGCAATGAACTATAATGCAAACAGAATATGAAATACAGTAAACTGTAAATTCCTGTAAAATAGAACACTTCAGGAATCTTTGGGCATAATCTGCAAAGATTTATCAAACAGTTGCCCAATAAAGATATCTCCATTTCTCAAGGAATTCAGTTTATGAAAGAATTATTGAAAGAGATCAGTAGAAGTGTGCACCAAGTACAATATTCAACTTGGACTCCAATTTGATTTACCAAAAAAAGCTTAATTCTACTTGGACCAATTTGAAGGCCACCAGTTCAACTTGTATCAAAACTGAGTCAAGATTTGGAAATCTGAGGTATTGTGCTGCCTATTATAGAAAATCTAAACACAGTTATAACTTAATTTCTTTGTCAGAAGTGAATGAAATCTGCCCTTTCGGGAGAATAGCATCAGTTAAAACCAGAAAAATAGGTGTAGGGGTTTTATATATTTTGATTTCCCCTAAGGGAACTGCTGATGAATTTTTGTTGGGAATTAGATGTCAGTTCCAATTATACTTACCCCTTCTGAGAAGGTTGAGCCTACTAAGTGTCAGATGAATAGGTCAGAGGGTGCTGCACAAGGGCATTCTTTACATTTACATTTTGAAGAAATCCAAAAACAATCCTTACAAACCTTGTGAACTAGAACAAGGCAGTCTAGTGGTGGTCCAAAGTAAAAAAACAAAAAACAAAAAAACTGCACCTGTCCGTTCAGAAGGATTAAGTGCAGCAGTTTACTTGGAAGGGAAATCTCAATTTAGTGAAAGAATTTATTCATTTCCTCATCCCCCTTCCCAACTGTTTTTGGGCATTTTGTATAAAAATACCACACATCACAGGAACAAGAAACCTGTAAAGTTTATGAAGGATAAATAGAGGGACTAGAGAGCTGAGATGCTTAAAAAGCAGTGAAGGCTTTTCCAAAGTAAATTGTGGATGTACTAGATTTGCTATCTAGTTCTAGGCAAAAATATACAAACAACACCAAAACTAAAACAAAGTAAGGCAAGAAAGGACAGGGAATCTCAAAGCAAGATTTTACACGTCGGGAAAAGGTCTGGGAGAAAAAGTGAATTATAAAAGGAAAGCTTTGAAATTATGAACAAACAAAACTGAAGTCACCCTTCCCAATCTAAAACAGAACCTTTTGCTTGTTAGTGTCAAGTTGTTACAGAATGAACAAACAACTGAGAGACACAGAACAGAGAAATATTTATTCTAACCCAATCCTTCCTATGAAGCAAGGGAAGGGCAAAGCCTCCAGTGAAGTAAAAGTAGATCTGCCAGCAAAACTCCCTCTTCTTCCATCCATAATTTGTATTCAGAAAAACAAAAGGCATTATTTGGAAGGGAAATAGAATGGTAACCAACCCTGATACAGGACAAAATTCAGGTTGAGTCACTTTGAAAGGAGGCCCAATTTGCCAAGGAGTCACCAGAAACGTCCTGAAAGAGACCAGCTCAACTCAGACTTTGGGCTTCTACCAGCTCTGATGTGCATGTCTCATCAGTCGCGCTGAAATATGTAAGAGTGAAGGGCTGACAAAGGAAAGCCATTACGGAAGAGACCTTTATGGTTAAAAAGCACCCCTCTTAAAGTGTAGAAATATACTTTGTGAGCAAGATGGAGTTTGTCACACAGACTGAAAAGCTCAACACAGGAACAAACAGGCTGTGTGTACAAATATGCAGCGCACCCACATTAAGCTAGGATTCCTCCATTTAAAAAGGAATAAACAATGGATCCTGTGATACAGTTAGATGTAGCCTACCATCCTACATGTGGGAAATATGTTCCATTGAAATCAGTGTGGCTTACTTCTGAGTAAATATCCCTGGGATCAAACTGCAGTCTCTTTATTCCCTGTGCCAGAATCAGCAAAGAAGAGTGAGAAAATAATCGCTTTGTATGCCGAGATGTTTAGACTAGTTTTCAGCAGCCTTTTAAAAAGTCAGAGCAATGCCAGCCAACCTGACGTAGACCACAAATGAACACTCACCAGTTCCCATGATATCAACAGAAAGAGTAGTATGAGAGAGGCATTCATGCCCACACTCCAATGAATAGATGCAGGCCTTCCTCTTTAACTCGTCTTTAAGCGATGTCAGCTCCCTGGGACAAAACTCCTCCCCAAAACCTGGAGTCAATGTTGACAGTACTGGCTGTGAGAGATCAAACAGTCTGGCTCAGTATAAGGCAGCTTCCTATATTCCTCAATGAAGCCATTCACTGTGAATACAGCACGGACATGGACCTAGGAAATCTCCACTGACAGCAGGCCGTGGCTTCTTACCGTCACCAAAAGTGCTTCCCACTCACCTCCCTCTGTGGTGGGATATTTGCAATCCATGCAATCACAGCTGTCTTTTCATTTAAACTTCCAGACCTAAATAAGTGGGATATTACCTACCTTAAGAAAACAGGAGGACACCATGCAGTGCAATGAGTTACAAGCAAACACTTGGCAACTAAAAAGTTCTCAAGCCTTTCTCCTGCACCATGATATTCAGGGGTCGGGGGAGATGCTTCTGACTTGCTTATTTAGTTTTGCAGTCTTCTTAAACAGGCTAGCAGTTTTTTTAATGGTATGTTGCCCTTCTATGAGTTTACCATCCCAAAGTAACCCAAATCTGTAAATATGCAGTATGAAAGCAAACAATGCATCAGTGACATTCAATGTGATGTCCGTGAATGCAATGTGCAACCAGCCTATGTCTAAGAGAGGACTGGGGAAGATAAGGGATGCCCCCCACCATCTTCTTTCACTTACCACCCCCAGAAAAAAAATCACAGTTGTCTATTCGTAACAGTGATCTTTTTCAGATAAATCCAGAGCTGCAATAACTTAGCTTATCCACAAATGGGAGGAGCATTTGCAATCAGTTCAAAAGCTGCGTATCACTCCCATCATGTTAAAACCCCTACAATAAACGAATTGAGCCCTTCATCCTCTCGGACCTACAATTCAGGTATTGCAGCGTGTAGCAAAAGCACAGAAAGGAAGCTGCAGCCAAAGGGAACGGAACCAAAGGACTACTGTAGTCTCCTTCATTCCACCTTCTGAGCCCCGCTTCCACAGTACGAGAGCATTTGTGTGCATAGTGGATGGAAAATTTTGAGCTGATCAATGGCAAGCACTCCAGCCATCATCTTTGCAGCACAGGCCTGAAAAGTGCGGGGGGGGGGGGGGCACACGGGGACTCAATGCCAGTTTTCCATTACAGTGAGAAGCGAGTGCTTCTTTGTATCGCTTTCTCTCCTCACACCCCCATATTCACAATACCTTCTTAACATCTCACCCTGCACAATACCTTCTTAACATCTCACCCTTCGGTAACAAGAAACAAGGCGGCCGCTTGAAGCAGAAGGCTGCTCTTGCTAAAAGCCAACTGGCAAAAGCAGAGGTGGGGAAAGCCTACGCATTGTCCTGGGGGGAAGAAAGAGACACTAAAACAGGGGAAAATTTTCACCTTGACTCACCAGCCCCTTTCCAAAGACGATATCCCTCCCCTTTTGGAACTTAATCAGCATGACTAGACCTAGATCAGAAAACCTGACTGGCTTGGCACACTTGAAGTTAGGAAAACGGACTATGCAGCAAAGAAAGATAAATAAGCACTTTACAGCTACAGCTTTATATTCACTTACTTGAGACAGTCTCTTTATATTCAGCAAGACTTACTGAATATAGGGTGCAGAGCTGCAAAGTATGCACTTGCAAAGAAGACACACAGAATTCAGGAAGACCATGCTTCTGGGTAAGCCTAGAGAAGGAAGCTGGATTCACCCACTAACTGGCACAAAAGGAACTTAAAAGCTAACTTTGCATCTACTGCATGAAAAAGATGAAGATAGATAAGCGAGTAAGCTGCTGAGAATAGGGCGAAGTTTAATAAGAAGCAAAGCTCATGTCTGGCCTGGGGTGGGGGTATGATTGACGCATCTCCGAAATGTACCCTAACAGGAGAACTTTGTCCCAGGATCGGGCAGTAGTGCATCTGAGCATGCAAAGTAGATTTCCACAACCGCAAGTAAGCCCATTTAGGACTTGGTAAAGGGCATCCTGGGCAGGAGAGACTACTATGACACCATATGCACAGTGGGGCACAGAGTCCCCCCACCCCCGCTCCTACCGGTCTTCACAAGCCTCTAACTACACACTGGGTTTACGCAACAAGCGAATGACAGTCATACCCCCTCTCCATCACCAGCACCACCGCGAAAAGAAAATAGGGCACCCTGGCTTTCCAGGGTAAGGGCTATCGCTCCAAGAAGATCGGGCATGTCTTGTTTTAGAAGTTGCGCTTTCTCCTCCAGGCGGGGAGGGGGACTCAACTCTGCTGGCTCGCCCCCGCCCGCCTTCTTCCAGCACTCCGTCCCCGCAGCCCCTCCAAGACAGGTGATCCGGGCCCCCCTCGCCGTCCCCCCCCCCCCCCCGTGCTGCTCCAGCTACAGCGCCCTGCTGCCCGCCAGAAAGGGGCCACCCCAACCCAGCCAGCAAAGGCGCCCGGGGCCCGGGGAACCGCTCCTCCTCACCCCCCCCCCCGAAGCGCGCTGCTTCTGCTCCGGCGGCCGAGGGCAGTCACCGCGGGTGCCAGCGCCACCGCCACTACTCACTCGGCGTATCCCGTGGTCCAAGGCAGGCGCTTGGTCTCCTTGTTGAGGATGAGGATGGGCCGGGCGATGTGGTCGGCGGAGCACTCGACCTCGTCCTGAGACAGCCCCAGGAACTCGGGTCTGCCGTAAGGGAAGCGGAGGGGCAAATCCAAGCCGCCGCCGCTGCTGCCGCCGTGCTCCGAGCCCGAGCCGCCAGCCATGATGCCTCCCATGAAATTGGCCACGGCTGACTTCACCCGAGTGAGCATATTACTGCTGCTGCTGCTGCTGCTGCTGCCGCCGGCGGCACCCGCGGAGGGGCCAGGAGGAGCACCATCCAGCTCGCGGGAGGCGGCGGGCAGACAGGCACGCAGGGTTACGGCTGAGATCACGCCGCTGCGAGCGCCGCCGAGCAGCAGAGACGCTTCCGCAAAGGGGAGGCTGCATGCAACGGGCGCCTAGGAACGGTCGCCGCCGCTGCCGCTGCCGAGTCAAGCCACGAGAGAATGCAGCTGCTGCCGCTGCCTCCGCCGCCGCCGCCGCGGATCGCTCATCGCCGGCACTGCCGCGGTGACCCTGCCGGGCTGCCCGCTCCGCTCGCGCCTCGGCGCGGCTCACCCCGCGCGCCCCAGCCCGAGCGGCTTGCGCGGCTGCGAGCGCGAGTCATGTGACGCCGCTCAGCCTGCGCTCGTCTCGTCTGCCTGCCTGCCTGCCTGCCTGCCTGCCGGGGAACTTCCTGCTCCTTGGGCTGCGGCAGCGCTGCTCCTCCAGCCAGCGGGCCCCGGCGCCCGAGATTGCGGCAGTGGCGCCCCTCTCCCCTTAGGGATCGTCACCTTGTGGCTGCGGGCGGGCGGGCGGCCAGCGGAAGGAAGGGGGCGCGGCGCACAGGCTTGCGGGAAGAGTTCCTAGAGCTGGCTTGTAGGGGGAAGTCGGGACGGGATGGACAGCCAGGCTTGCCTCTAAACAGGTGTGAGTTTATGGTGTGCGAACCTAGGCAACTCCGTCCCAATGAAACCGATGGGACGCTTTCCCGAAAGACGATTACCCCCATCAATATCCAAACCTGCTCTCCCCGCCCCACCCCCGTTGCTTTGGATTGCAAACTCCATCATTCTCAGCCCTCACGGGTGGCTGGTGGGTTGTCCTGCTGTGAGAACCCCACAGAGTTTACACAGTGCAGTTTATTTTTCATGAACATGCCATTTTGTGGCCCTGTGGCTTGTTGCTAGGTTATTCATACCCATAATGGCTTCTTAGGACTTCCAAACCTGAGAGAGTAACTTCATTGTGGGTTGTCTGGAATGAAAAGAGACACTCAAACAACAGCAGTGGAAACTTCACAATCTCACACGTGTCCCTGCCATCCACCCTCTCAGTGGTCTCAGCCCCGGTAAAGAGAAAAATGTCCCGAACAGGTTCACAATGTTGTTTTCCAATATTGCCCAAGAATGCTGGGAAATGTGCAAAATTTTCCTCTCCATCCCAGTCATCGCTTTACAGCGTACCTATTCTTTCTCCTTTGACTTACCCGCGTTTTCCTGTGTTCAACCAGGAATGGATTGAAATGGATTTAATGGGCATTGTTATCAATGGATGTTCACAAGACACAACAAAGGTGCTAAATATTTTTATTGTGGCACGGCAGTTAAGTAAACAAAATCAAACTGGAACTTGTTGACTGCAAATAGCCACCCATCCACCCACCCTCCCTCTGAGTCAGTACTTGGTAGAAATACCTTTGGCAGCAATTCCAGCTGCAAGTGTTCTTGGGTAAACCTCTCTCAGCTTCGCACATCTGGATCTTGCAGTGTTTGCCCATTTTCCTGGCAAAACCCCCAGCTCTGCCAAGGTTGCAATGAGAAGCATTGGAGAACAGCAGCTTTCAAATGTTGGCACAGACTCTCAATTAGTTTGAGGCCCGTGGTTTGACTGGGTCATTCTGAGACATCCAAGTTCTTGTTTTTCAGTCACACTGCTTTTTGCAGCAGGGCCAATCAATCATGTGGCGCTGGAATTGCATATGAGTGGATTCCACTTAGTTATTTGTACTGACCTCTGGAGGAAGTGGGTTGCCCTAGAGCTTATTCAGGCATTTCACGGGGGGGGGGGGGGTGACTACTTGTACAAGCAACAAGCACCAGTTTGTTTTTATTAACTGTTATGCCACAATAAAAAATATGTTGCCCCTTCAGAGGGTTAAAGACTTGGATACATCAAGTGGTAACAATGTCAATTCTATTGCAATGCCAGGTATAACACAACAAAATGTGGAAAAGTCAGACAGGGAAGAATACTACAAGGCACCGTCTACCTGAAAGCTAACAAGAAAAGGAAGCATCAAGTGCATTGTGGAAGGGAATTGCTGAAAGCCCCTGGTAGCAGAGAGTGAGAGAAGCTTTAGGGGCAAGTGGCTTGGGACCCGCATACCTAAAGAAACGCCTTCTTCTGTATTTGCCCTCCCGCCTCCTGAGATCGGCAGCAGAGGCCCTCCTCCGGGAACCCTCCAGGAAAGATGTTAGGAGGCAAAGTACCTGGAGGAGGGCCTTCTCTGCGGTGGCACCCCGCCTATGGAATGCGCTCCCCAGAGAGGTCCGCCTAGCGCCATCGTTATTTGTTTTTCGGCGCCAGGTTAAGACCTTTTTATTCCAACAATATTTTAATAACTTTTAATATTGGCTTATATATGTTTTAATCTGCAGCCAGGGTGGATCTGAAATTCATTTGTATTATGTTTTATATTATTTTTATTTATTTATGTAAGCCATCCTGAGGCTTCAGTAGAACAAGGGAAGCACCTAAGGAGAGGATGAAATTGGCAAGTATATCGACAAGAGGCAGATACTGGCATGCTTGGACCGATAGGACAGGATTGCAGGATAATGTGAATGTATGACCTTTGCTTAAGGGCTCAAATAATTTATTTGGTAACCCTACAGCCAACGGAATGGGTGGTGATGTACAGAGCAAACACAAAGAGTGCTGATACAAAGGTACTTGGAAGAGATGCGAGATGCAGCAAGAGGAAAACAAGACACAGCAAGCCACAAAGTACCTGATCACCTTTCAGGTTCACAAGTGAACAACAAACCCATGGTTGCTTATTCTCAGGGCGGCTTAGCATAACAGGTGTCCCATGGATCCTTTAATGGCCCCTTGGGTGATCTCCTCCATTTTGTTTTGTGCTGTTATTCTCCATGCTTCTTTTTCTCTCCATTGTGTCTTCCTTAGCCACATATCTCATCATGGCTTTTATTTAGGAAGTTGCTTTATACCATTTGTCCATCTAACTCAGTACTGTCTGAACTGTGAACATTAAGGAGAGATGTTTCTTATTTCTACCTGCTCATTTGACTAGAGATTTCAGTGCTTGAACCCAGTACCTTTTGCTCTTCCACTGAAGTGTATCCAACCACCCCCTATAGTTGTCGCATCTTTTTTATTCCTACTTTTTTAGCTTCCTACACCACCATCTCCCAAAAGCCAACAAAGTAGGGACTGGCCAGGAATTTTCAAGTTGCCAGGTTCCATCAACTGGACTCCAAGACCAAAACATGTTACTACTTACTTGTTCCCATCTGAGGTTGGTAACTTCTAAATCCACTTTTCTCTGTTTGATGTCCTGTCTAAACCCTTCTCCTGCCTGTAAGATTCTTCAGGGGCAAAGGAAAATGCAGGGAGGTGGTCTAAACCAAATAGGATTCTATTTGATCTTTATCATCAAACAAATACTTAAACTGAGGCCTAGCAGAAGCTTGTGTGGCTGGCTGAGCAGGTCCATCCCTTTGTAGGAGTGAACAAATGATAATCCTGCAATGTATCTTTTCCTACCTGCTGACTTCTCCCACCTGCATCAGGAAAATTACTTTCATTACTATCCCAGCTCTGGCTAGTGTCACAGCAAAACAAAACAACAAAACAAAATCTGGAAAGCCCCTCACTACCTGTTGCTGTAAGCATTGCCTCTTGCAATAGCAACAAAAGCCACTCAGGTATGACCTAAGTCATATCCCTGATGAATATACAGTAGAGGTGACAAATAGATTTAAGGAATTAGATCTGATAGACAGAGTGTCTGAAGAACTATGGACGGAGGTTCGCAACATTGTACAAGAGGTAGCAACTAAAACCATCCCAAAGAAAAAAAAAATGTAAGAAAGCAAAATGGCTGTCTGAGGAAGCTTTACAAATAGCTGAGAAAAGAAGGGAAGCAAAAGGCAAGGGAGAAAGAGAAAGATACACCCAATTGAATGCAGAATTCCAAAGAATAGCTAGAAGAGATAAGAATGCCTTCTTAAATGAACAGTGCAAAGAAATGGAAGAAAACGAGATCTCTTCAAGAAAATCGGAGATATGAAGGGAACATTTCATGCAAAGATGGGCATGATAAAGGACCAAAATGACAAGGACCTAACAGAGGCAGAAGAGATTAAGAAGAGGTGGCAAGATTACACAGAAGAACTATGCAAGAAAGAGCTTAACGTCCCTGATAACCACGATGGGGTGGTCACTGACCTGGAGCCAGACATCCTGGAATGTGAAGTCAAATGGGCCTTAGAAGTCTGAGCAACAACAAAGCTAGTGGAGGTGACAGCATTCCAGCTGAGCTATTCAAAATCTTAAAAGATGATGCAGTAAAAGTGCTACACTCAATATGCCAGCAAATTTGGAAAACCCAACAGTGGCCACAGGATTGGAAAAGGTCAGTTTACATTCCGATCCCAAAGAAGGGCAATGCCAAAGAATGTTCAAACTACCGCACCATTGCACTCATTTCACATGCTAGCAAAGTTATGCTCAAAATCCTGCAAGCTAGGCTCCAGCAGTATGTGGACCGAGAACTACCAGAAGTACAGGCAGGATTTCGAAGAGGGAGAGGAACTAGAGATCAAATTGCCAACATATGCTGGATCACGGAGATAGCTAGGGAGTTCCAGAAAAACATCTACTTCTGCTTCATTGACTATGCTAAAGCCTTTGATTGTGTGGATCACAACAAATTGTGTCAAGTTCTTAAAGAGATGGGAGTACCTGACCATCTTATTTGTCTCTTGAGAAACCTATATGTGAGTCAAGAAGCAACAGTGAGAACTGGACACGGAACCACTGATTGGTTCAAAATTGAGAAAGGAGTTCGGCAAGGCTGTATACTATCACCCTGCCTATTTAACTTATATGCAGAGCACATCATGAGAAAGGCGGGACTAGATGAATCACCAGTTAGAATTAAGATTGCTGGGAGAAATATCAACAACCTCAGATATGCAGATGATACTACTCTCATGGCAGCAAGTGAAGAGGAACTAAATGATACCACTCTCATGGCAGAAAGTGAAGAGGAAACTATACTCTGGTTTCTCTTCATATCGTATAAATCTTTCCCCTTTTACTAAAGAGCCTCTTGATGCGGGTGAAGGAGGAGAGTGCAAAAGTTGGCCTTAAACTCAACATTAAGAAAACTAAGATCATGGCATCCAGTCCTCTCACTTCCTGGCAAATAGATGGGGAAGAAATGGAGGTAGTGACAGATTTTATTTTCTTGGGCTCCAGGATCACCGCAGATGGGGACTGCAGCCAAGAAATTAAAAGACGCTTGCTCCTGGGGAGGAGAGCTATGGCAAATCTAGACAGCATACTAAAAAGCAGAGACATCACCCTGCCAACAAAAGTGTGTATAGTCAAGGCTATGGTTTTCCCAGTTGCAATGTATGGCTGTGAAAGCTGGACCATAAGGAAGGCTGAGCGCCAGAGGATTGAGGCCTTTGAGTTGTGGTGCTGGAGGAGACTCCTGCGAGTCCCTTGGACTGCAAGGCAATCAAACTGGTCATTCCTTGAGAAGATCAACCCTGACTGCTCTTTAGAAGGCCAGATCCTGAAGATGAAACTCAAATACTTTGGCCACCTAATGAGAAAGGAGGACCCCCTGGAGAAGAGCCTAATGCTGGGTACAATAGATGGCAAAAGAAGGGGATGGCAGAGAATGAGGTGGCTAGATGAAGTCACTGAAGCAGTTGGTGTGAGCTTGGGTGGACTCCGGGCGATGGTGGAGGACAGGAAGACCTGGAGGAATGTTGTCCATGGGGTCGCAATGGGTCGGACACGACTTTGCGACTAACAACATATTTTCTAGTAAAAAATTAAAGATGCACTTTAAAATTCAAGTGTCTTTCAAGGACACCATGTAAAAGATTACTAACATCATTAATATGGCACTGGTTTTTTTCGAGTTACTTTTTAAATTGTTTTGCTTATTTAGATATATATGGAGAAATAGTATCTGTATAGAGTTCTGAAACTCAGACTACCATATATCTGTGACTACAGACTGCAACCTAAAGCAGCCTATTGGAATGTATGTCAATTTCGTATATAAGAGGTCTGTCTCAAAGGACTACTGGTGTAGTCCTATGCAGGTTTAGGCAGAAAATAATGCTAGAAAATCCCAGTGTTACAGGTTTTGTAGAATTTTCTTTTTCTGTCTGAGCCTGCATAAGACTGTGCCTTTGTTATGGAGACAAGCAGATGTCAATATGTTCTATGAACCTTATTTGGTTAGACTGGCTTGTGCTTTTGTTCTTTTCATCATTGACCAAGGAGCTCAGGTTTTCAAAACCATAACAGGGATTCAGAGCTTCAGGAAGCAGGAGAGAGGAAAGGGCATTTAGATCCGCTCATATGCCTGTCATAGCTAAATGGGTCTTATCAGAACCTGGGGATGCACCATATTCAGTGCACAGCTCATGGGATAATATGCACCTCTTCAGTGAACCTTTGGATTCCAGTAATGAAGACCCCACAAGCCTCCAGAGTATCCATTCCTGGTCTGAGGCCCCTTTTATATGTTTTCCCTAATATATATCCTTTTTGCCAGTATATCTATTCTTCTCTTACTTTTAAATAGCATGCATGCATTCATATTGTTCTTATAAGAAAACTAATTTTACTTTTTACACTACAATTCTGTGTCTTGGGTTTTTTCCACCCATGCCAGCTTTTGCACCTGCTCTGCTGTATGATGAGTGACAGCTCATCCTCAGATAATGTGGCAGGTATTGTAACTCAGAGTTCTTTTTATAAAAGGATCTGAAGACATTCTGGCAGCATGATTAAATAGGCAGATTATTACAATCTGCTGTAAGTTTTTTGAACCAGTTAGGTTGAGAAACTCGAGATACAGGTCAGGACATTTGGGGTAATTAAAAACCCTGAGAATATTCAGTCCATCAGTATGTATTTTTTTGGTAATGTTGGCTCTGGATGCATGAATATGAGTGCAGTCCAATGCCCTTTTTCTGTCTAAACAAGCATAGGAGTGCCCCTTAAATCTCTGCTGTGCCATGAAGTTCATTCAGGCAGCCATGAACAAACTAATCAGCCTCACAGAGTTGTTAGATTAAATGCTAGGATGGTTAAATTCTGGACTTTACTCATGCAAAATCTAACTAAGCAAGCAATTCACACAAATTGGTAATAAAGGTAATTTATATTCCTGGTGTTTCTGCATCGATTTTTTTTCTCTTTCTCTTATTTTTCTCTTTCTCTTTATTTTTTGAGGGATGCTCAATGCATTCTTCTGCACAAGAAATTGTAAGGAACAAAAAAATCTAACGTTGGGGAGCAATTATGTATTTATGCCCATGTAACTTCTTGAAATGTGTGGGAGTACATAGCCAGATATTGTTCTAGATTACAGAGACAGTCAGTGAATGAAAAAAGGTGTATCAAAGAATGTCCATCAAATTTATGTATTTTTAGAGGAAGATGGTTCAGCCTTTTGACATAGAAAAGATTCTAGCATACTTGCTTTCCCCCCGCTCTCTCTCTTCCAGTGATCAGAGATAATTCTTGGTTAACCTGTATTTCTAACAGACGCTTAGACAGAATGTATAATCTTATATATGGAATACTATTTTTATTTTATTTACTTATATTCATAGCTTTTTCACAAAGAACCCAACACATAAAAACATTAAGAACATAATTCTAAAATTACACATACATAGTAAAAGATTTTTTAAAAAGAACTTACATGCCCAGAAAAGGGCAAGGGGGACCCTACATACCTAATTCCCACAAAGTAAATACAAATAAGTACATCTTTAAAGTGAGCAGTGTGAAAAACAGCCTGATCTCTATTAGAAGTAAGTTTCAGGGTCACAATACTGCCATCAAGAGGGTTCTGATGGGCTACATTCTACAGGGACACCACAAGCAAAGCCTCCCTTGCTGATCTTAAATTCTGCATTGGTTGGATCTGGGAAAGGTGGTGGTCAAGTATTAATGATGTAACTTTCAGGGAAACCCTGTCCCTTTTTCTGTCAAAAGCAGTATGCTCAAAGGTGTGCAGAGTTGCAAAGGTGCAGAGAATGGTTCTAAACATGCCTTAAGAACCGCGTTGGATCAGGTCAAGGCCTCGGTCTAATTCAGTAACTTATTCCGAAGAGGCACACCATCGAGACAGGAAGACACTAGAGCTCTCTGCACATTTCTCCCTTGCAACTGGGATCCAGGGTATCCAATCGCTGAAACTCCAAGGCTTCACCAAGCCAAATAGTCCTAGTAACCAGGGGAATACGTTTTTCCTCCATGAATTTGTGCAATTCCCTATTAAAGCCATAGAAACTGGGGGCCATTGCTGCATTTGGAGTAGCGAATGGTGTAATGACAGCTGAGAACGTTGCTTGCTGGGGAATGATGGGAGCTGTAAGACTTGTTTGTCTGTTTAGGACAGCACCCTTAGTCCTGCATGGTCAATCACTGTCCTTTTGTCTGTCATCACTCTCCTGCTACTCATTTCATTGGCTGACACTGATTTTGGCTATTATGAGAAAGAAATGCTTCTGCCTATTATCTTCCTCCACCTCTATCCTATCCATCCTAAGTCATCTTGTTTTGGTTTTGCTTTTGTCCTAAGCCAAAATGTAGCTCTTTTTACTAGAAAATATGCTCAGTCCCCCCTCAGTCAGTTTTCTTTTTCTGTGTCTTTCTGCAATAATTTTTTGAGATGCAGCAAGCCAAGAAGTCAAGTTAGGCAACTCTGTTTTTTACTGCTTGCCAGTTGCCATCCTGTTAGAACGCTGTTTTATTGTATCTCAGGGACTGTATAGAGGTTTCTACTGACATTGTTGGCCCGGTGTTTCCACTCTGTAGTGCAGTTGCCTGCAGAAGTAAGCGGAGGGATTTCATTTAATTTAATGAAACTTATTTCCAGGGATGTCTTATAATACAAATACCTTTGGGTTCAATTTTATTGTAATGCCCATAATGTGCCACTCTCAGAGGCTTATGGGTATCCTATAATGAGTGGGAGGACTGGTCAGGACAAACTTTGCTTGCTATCATCTCATCCTGCATGTGTCACTAGAGGGGCATCTTTGAAGGGGAAGGAAGGAGACTAGAGCAGCTTTGGGGCACGGCATATCCTGGCCTCCCCAGTCATCTCCTCCTCTATGCAATGCCTGACATCATCTGGGAGGTGAACCCAGCCTCATGAAGGAGCCAGCACAGTTCTTTCTGCACTAACTGCAAGGCAGGTGGTGGGGAGAGCCAGAGCTTTGGCTCCCACCCCACAGATGCTGTCTACGGTGCTACTTTATGTTAAAGCACAGAGTGCCATTTCCATGCGGACAGTTTCAAAAGCCTTAGAGATACAGGACTGTGGAAGTCCACATGTTAAATGTTCCTGCATGTTACAGCCAGACAAGGATTCTCCTCCTGGCACCTGATTTGTCTCTAAAAGATGTTCTAGGTCCTTGAAGGGCTTGTGGAGGTGCTGTCCTGATAATTTGGGTGGCCACCTACAAATGACTCTGATTAGTGCCTAGGATTTCTAAGACCATCAATTGTGCTTTCAGAACTGCCACGGGGCATCCTCTGAGCAAGATTCTGGACATAGGCAGGCGATCTCCCATCAGTTTTCCTCGTGGTATAACAAGTTACATCTTTTATACCATCATATTATTCTTGCGGGCACTGACTGGACAGACCAGTTACAGATTAGTCAATGAGATATGGCATGCTGCAGCTTGAGGATATGTTGTCAGTTCTCATCTATAAACACAAACAATTCTATAAAAGGGAAGGAGCCAAGAGATGCTTTTCTTTGCTACTTTGAAATTTTGCAGTATGGTATTTGTCAGATGCAGAGTTTACAAGCAACACGGCCTTCATGACTTTCTGCCATCCCTGGCATTCAAAAGCAAGGGAGAAAATAGACCAAGTTTTGTCCGTGAGCTCTGTTGTAAAGCATCATTATTTGTGACAGTATATGAGCAGCTTCCTAAACTCAGTAGCACTGCAGTCTGGGTGTTAAATGCATTATAAGCTACATTGGTTATGGAGAATTCTGCTTCAACAGCTGTTCAACTTTTCATTTCTGATTCTGAAAGCCAAAGCGAAATATTTACTCAAATAAACGCCACCAAACTGTTAAGTGTTTCTTTGCTGTATGAAGTAATGGTAGCAGGGTCCTTTCCGTCTTTCATACTGCTCCGAACAGCACCATATTGATCAACCTCCTGGTGTTATTTTTAAAGCTTTCTCTCCATGTGCTCTGTATTTTATGTAACCAGAGAAGGGGAGAGGTAAACTCTGCTAAATGTTTTGAACAAACCAACCGCCGGTTCATAGATGGGCACTGGTCTACAGGAGATTTCCTGCTGGTCCACTGGTGGACTGCATCCCACTCACTGTGCAGCAGTGTAGGGGCTGGCTGTGCTCCACCACCTCTTTCGCAGTTGGCATCGCATTCATGGGGGGTGCGCTGGTGCCACCACGGGGAGCAGAGAGGGGAGAGACGGCTTGGTGGAAACCAGCTGGGAGTCATGCTGTGCCAATTTTGGTATTTTGTTCTTTTGGTGGCATTTTTTGTTGCTCAGTTTCTGCTTGTTTTGGAGAAATCTCTTCTCTTCTTTTCCAGATAGGGAGAAGGTTTGGAGCAGAAACTGCAACACAGATAGGAATCAGCATAAGTCCTTGGACCCAGCCTTCTCCCCTCTCTGCCCACCCAGCACACCTCTTTTTGCCCTAACCAAGACCCACTTTCAACCTTGGTGGGAGGCAGGGAGAAGGAGCCAACACAGTTCTTTCCATGCAAGCCATGAGTAGGGTGGGCAGGGACTCAACCTTCAGTCCCAGCTCCAGGATCCCATGGTCTGAATTGGGACTCCAGATAATCCTAGGGCCTTCCAGATGATGCCAGGAGGCCACAGGATTCCACCCTTAGTGTGAGTGCTCACCAGGTATACACAAATTCATGGTGCATTCTATCATGGTCCATCCAGGACAGCCTTTCTCAAACTGGCAGCTCTCTAGCTGTGTTAGACTACACCTTCCGTCATCCCCAAATGGAAGTTATCCAAAAGAAGGAAGCGAGTTAAGAAAAGCTGAACTGGGATTTCTTTATGGATGGTGACAGTACCATTTCTTGCCATCTTCTGTTCTTGGCTCCATCACAGCCACTTAACTTACCTCTCCCTTTGCTTCCTTCCCAAAGCTTTTAGCTGCCATAGTCCTATGCATCTTTATCCAGAAGTCCCCACTAGGATCACTGGGACTTACTTCTAGGTAAGGGTGCACAGGACTGCATTCCTAAAATATTTCTAGGGTTCTGAAAAGGATTCATTTAAAGCCTTTCATAGCTCATAAAAACTAAAGCTAAAATGCAGAACAAAAAGATCAAGAAAGCTTGTAAAAAATAAGCCATCACCATAGCAGACCAGGGGGGAAAATCACTATTTATTTATGAATTAGTTAGGGATACTTTGGCTGACCTTGCTTTGGGATTCTTGCTGGCAGTGTTTAAGAGTCCAAACGCAAGCAGCACGAAGCTTGTTCTGGAGGGTGAAAATTCTCAGCCCATTTTTTTCTGCTGCATGGAGAAATAAAAAAGGAGCATGAGAGCTTTCTCAAAAGCTAGACATTCACCTCCCCTCCCCTCCACCCTTAATAGGCTGTGGTCCCAGTCAACTGGGAATTTTTCAGCTGTGGGCCTCCTGTAAGAATTGCAGGCCATCCAGAGAAGTGTGGGATGGTCAGCTTCTTGTCAGCAGCATAAAAGCTCTGTGTAGTTTCATGTCTATCTACTCACTCATTCCTGTTTGGAAGACCTGACTAACAGTTTATCATGCAGGATTATGGATATATTTCTTTAATTAATTTAAGGGTTTTTTTTAATCTTGATCTTTAGCTAGAAAGACTTGCAGGGCAGCTAAATATGAGTAATTAAACTAAGATCCTGTGCATAGGCTTACACACTGCACAAATCTGTGAAAATGAAGGCTATCAGTGGCTACCCATCTTGATGGTTCTTTGCTTCCTCCAGTATCAGAGGCAGACAGAGAGACAGAGAAGGTTTGTCCCTGCCTAACTGTGACTTTACCTTCACCAACTGCCAGGGTATGGCCCCTGACAGATAATCTCCTGAGGGAAGGATGCCCTTGACAGATAAACAGTTCCCCACTCCTGTTTTAAATGGAATTTTGTCTTCCTGTTCCAAGTTACAGCAATATTGCTATGGATCTTAATTTGACTAGAAATACACTTGTCATTGGAAAGGTTATATTTGGTTCGACTTGGTACTTTCAATCTTCCTTATCACAAATGTTGTGCAATATCTCTTTCTCTGCCCTTGCCTTTAGTATTTAATTCTGTTTTAAACTGGCAACAATGTGTTGGACTGGAATTAATATCTCTGATTAATGTAATACTGGTAATTTTAAACATATAAACTGAGGCCTGTTCATGAGTGCCTTTCATTCTGCCACAGAAAGCTAGGATGCAGCTGGTTAAATCTGAGAATAATTTGGAAGCCTATATCTGATCTTTGTTTAAGCAAGACCCCTTTCCTAAAGATGCATACTGAACAACCATTATTTAACCCGTGCCTGATATCCTAAGCTAGGTCATCCCATTGTGGTGGTTTTATAGTAAAATTCTGTGTATTTATAAGATTTGTATACCACCCAAGTTGCCAATGCCCTTGAGGTGATTTACGCTGCAATCTTTGAAGTATAGATCGTAGAGGTCTCTAGCCTTCAAGGTTAGTTTAAGTAATTATAACTTCATGGATGGCATTCAAATTGCCTTACCTTGCCATATGTTATTGGCTTAGGGTACAATCCTGTGGCTCCCAAATATTGCTTGGGGTGGGGTGAGGGTCAGAGGATTCACTCCCAGCTCTTAGGCCTTCAAGTGCTGCTTTACCTACTCCAAGCACAAAACAAGCACATCCACTCCAAAAGATCTTTCTCCCACAGCTGCTCACTGGACACTTTCTACCTCTCACCACAAAGGAGGCTTCTCCTGCAGCTGTGCTCTCCATCGTTAGCTGTCATACGTATATGTGAGTTACAGCATAATGGCGTAGATTGGGGAATGTGCAAATTTCAGATTTCAAGGTAAATAGACGGGAATGTTAAGTCAGAGCAGTAGAGGAAAAATCACACCAATATTATAGAGCTGGACTTTTATATCTGTGCACTTGAACAAGACTGAAAATAAAGCATAACAATTAGAGGTTTGAAACATGTTTGGGACACTCTATGGTGCGCTTTCTTCTTGATTTTTAGAACATGGGGCAGAGGCCATCAACAAGGATAAGGAAAGACAGCTGTGGCACTAGCAAACTCACAAGTAGCAGCAAAAGGGTTTGCTCTTCTAGCCTGAAGGCTCCCTAACTGTTCCTGACAGCCCATGATGAAGCTACCCCACTGGATTTGGATGCCAGAACCCTGAAAACAAGCCACCTTGAATAACCCAACCTCAAGCCAGAGTTCTCAGAGCAGGATGTTCCTGAAAACCGTGCCATGTTCAGATCACATGGACTACTGAAGTGCAATGTTGAGGAGAAGGAAAAAAAAACTCTCCAAAAGATGGTAAGGATTTTATACATACCTCTTAATGAAATAAGTAAAACAGGAGTAAAGAGTCAAAAGCAAAATGAATCTTGGTGGCATAAAAAAACATGCTGTTTCTAATTTATTTGCACAGGTTCGGGTAGGACTAAGCCTGCCAACTACTGAAGTCAAAATTCTTCTCCTTGGGTAGGATGCAGTTTCAAAGGCCAAAGCTAATTTAATTGGAGAACCTAGTATTTGGGGTGGAGCGGTCCAGGGGGGCGTCGTCCCACAAGTTATCAGTTTGCTTAAGCTATATAGCAAAAAATATCAGAGCCTCCAGTCAAATATTTACACTAGGTATCTTTGGGCTAACTTCATAGTATCCAGTGTGTAATTAATGTAAATTAATGTTGCACTAGTGTGTTACGTTGCACTCTTGCGTTATGGCAACAGCACTTGCTGGCACAAAACTTTTCCTAGAAAACCTATTGCACCAGGAATTGGTGTTACAGCTGAAGTAATTTATGCTGCAGCATAATGTCTGCTAGCACTAGTAATGTCACATTGTATGCTTCCTGTTGCTTTTTGTGATCTTTCTGTTTGCCTGCATCTGGTCTAGCATCAAATTGATAAACTGCTTATCACTTAACCAGCTGAGCCTTGTCATATCCAGCTTGCATTTGGTTGCACACTACCAGCCACCCACTGTGTTGTAAAAGCCATAACATGAGGAGTCTGGCTAGCAATTAGGACACTGATTGAATTCATCTTTTCTTGCTTTTGTTTACCTAGTTGAAAGCCATGCAAAATAATATTGGCCAACAAAACTTCCATAATATTTCATGATTCAATATGCCAAGCTTAAGCAAACATAGTATCTTTAGAATACGAAGCCTCTTGGATCTAGATCAAGTTTTAGCTTGTCTAGCTCAGGCACTTCTCTTGAATGTTTAATTCAATCCAGCACAAAAACTATTTAATTCACTCTTTTGCTCATGTACAATGCTGATGCAGAAAAGGTTTTGGAGGGACCGATAAGGATCATGTGCTCTATGAATAAGTGACATGTACACCTCTCTATCACATAAATAATCATCATCTCTTGTAATACAAAGTAGAATAATTCCTTCATTAGGATCAACTAAAATGTCCCCAAAGTTGTGAGCACGCAGGAGTTTTTCAGAAGTTCCAGGCCTAGAAGGCAAGTTAAGCATTTTGCCTCAGGATCTGGGTCTAACTGCCACCCACCTACAGCATAAGAGCGCTTTCTTCATTTCCATGTTAAAATTGCATTTTTGTGAAATCTATCTAAAGCTGCATGGTTTATTGTGAAAGTTCAAAGATACTTGGGGGCGGGGGCACTGAGACAAAATCTGCAGTCCTAGGAAGCTTTTACAGGCTATCTCACCCTTTTGCGTAAATACCTCACTCTGAGGAAGGATATTAGAAGGGCTGTGGCTAAGAGGTCTGAAAGAGAATTTCCACACCCATCAGGAAGAGGAACAATTGCACAACACAGGCTAACAATACTTTGCACACCTACTTATAACTAAAAACCATTGATCACAATGGTGTTATATCTGAGTAAACATGCAAAGGAGAGGCTGTTAAAATTCTAACTAAGAAGTTAGTACAAAAAGAAAGTATGCAAGGGGATGCTGCAGGAGAGAGAGAGAGAGAGAGCTCAACAGTGACCTCACAGTCCAGGTGGTTTTGAATGAATGCTGAAGCCTCTCAGTTAATTCCTGCCTTGAGAGAAGGCAGCCTAACAATCATTTAAAATAAATTAATAAAATGAAATACACTTCAAACTGAAGAAAGACAACTTGACAGATAGGGAGCCAAGGAAACATGCGGGCAGAATATGCACTATTTCTTTTCTGCCAAGAAGTGACAAACTGAAGTGAAACATACTTTTTAAAAGTCTAGATGTTGTGAATGGCTTCCCATCCATATTCTAGAGCAACTGTTGTGTCACTCTGAAAGCTTAAACTGTGGCTCTCACAGGCTGAATGCTGTGAAGTGGCTCTGCTTCTGAAGGCTGTGCATAATCAGTAGTTATCATTAATATGCAGTGCCAAAATAATTTTTCTTTTATGTGCCGGCATCCTCCCTTCGTGTGTGTTTTGCTTTTGTGCCCCAACAGCATGAATGCCTCAGCACATGATATAAGTGCCAGTGCTTGGAAGAGCAGAAACATGAGCTGCATATCAAATGGCAAAATGCTGTTTAACAAAATGAAAGTTTGCCATTTCAAACAAGCTGAAAAATGGGTTGTATTTTCTCACAGCATTTTAAGGGAACTGCCACAAAGCAGCATTTAATATAACACTCAGAGAAAATCACACTCCATATGGCAATGTCTTTGTCCTTATTACCCTGGACAAGACAGAGTTATACTCACACACCAGGATATTATTCCTGCCAAATCTACCCAAGTGCTACTTCCTGTAATGACGGGCCCATTACAAAATTGATAACCACAAATGTGGGCTGTTAGACCAGGTTGTCTCTACTGGTGGGGTAGGTTAAAGGCATCACACCCTGGCATTGCTTCAGTTAGGATGCTCTTCAGTCACCCAAGCTGTTGGGGCTGACCCACACAGACAAGCTGTACTGACTCCATCTTACGTCCAAGAGACAGAAATCTCCCTTCTGCAATCAGTTGCAGACGTCTTAAGAAGGCCAGGTCACCTGATGCAGATGACCAGGCTGGTGTCATGGGTAGGCCAAGTGCCCCTGCCAAGCCAATTTATTCACTAGTAAATTGCCTAGGTGCCTGAAAAATAGGAAACTTCCAGCAGCCATCTCAGAGATGGGGAGGAACCATTACCAGAGAGTCAATGGGCAAAAACAAGAGATTCTTCTGAAGTCTTCTCCCAGGCAAGTGGGGAGGGACCAAAGGAAATATGTGTCGTTGGGAAAGAGAGTTGGGACTCTCTCTTCTGGCACCAGGAGAGATTGCCTCCAGGTTTCTCTGGTGCAGGTGTCCACATGCAGCATTTCCTCAGACAAAGGGGGGAAACCTGCCACAGGCACCAGGAGAATGTTGCCATGAATATAGTAGTCTTAAAGGAACTAAATAGGCTGTTTGTGCAGGGTATCCCTTTCCAGTTTTCCTTTGCCCTTTATTTGCTACATTAAACTTCTTCATTGTGTGCTCAGAATCTGACCAAACGTTTTCCTATTCTGTTCTTTTTGTATGAGCCCTAATAAATCTTTTACACTGTAATCATGAAAACCCAGACTGTGAGCTTTAGGGGACAAAGATAAAAAGCTTACAAGGGGCACACCATGCTTTGGGTCACACCACACTGTTTCACCACCCAGGTTGCACACAGTGGTGAGCAAAGCCTGTAACTTAGCTATGTTGCCTGCATGGTACTGGAGAAAAAATCCCACATTGGGATCCTTGGCCAGCCATTTCCAAGGGATTGAGAGTACATGAGAACCGAAGCAACTGGATTGAGTGGTGGCAACTGGTACAGGTGGGCATTGACGACCAGACCTTATACCCTCCGCCAGGGTTGCCTGTGGACATCAGGTCGCTGCACAAGCCTCAAGTTGTTTTGCAAGATTGTCATTTCTTTCTACTACTAGTCTGCTGCTAGTAACTCCCTTGTCAGTGGGTTGCAGCCTTACTTTCTATGTAAATTTAGGCTGGTGTGCACAGCTGTGGGGACAGCACAAACCTCTCCCAGCCGGAAGGCTATAGCTAATGTTGTCATTCCAGTGGTAATTGGGAACAGTTAATGGAATGGATTTGCCTTTACTTTGCAGGCCCCCCACGTGCCCCTCAAATCTGCCCTGGGTGGCTGGAGCACCCTAAGGAGCAGAGTGTGGAAAATCTGTAAGGAGGAGAAGAGGATGGAGAAGTCCCATTGCGCAGGTGGACAGCCACTTGGTCATGGGCTGGATTCAATCCGTGTAAAAGCTCATTTCCAACCAGGTCTACTGATACGTTGGTAGGAATGGATTCTAGTTTCTTCTTACTTGTTGATGGTGTTTAGCACCTGGCACACAGCTAGCTGCATGCAGTTCACTGACCATCTATGGCCTCCAACTAGGCACTGTATAAACCCGTTTGTTTGGGATAGCAAGAGATGGGATTTGTCAAGCACTTAGTGAGCCTCAGTCCATGGCTGGCTTGGCTGGCCAGTTGTCTGCTTTGCTGAGACAAATAGGACAATGCTGACCTTTAAGCTTCACGCATTACTCACTTGGGTGCAAACATATCAGCCTTACCTGTCAAGCTTGTTAAGCATTTAGACATTTAAGGTGCATTTTATTCATGTTTAGACAGAAAAAAAAGACCTGCAGCTGTGGGCCATCCTGGAAGTTGTAGCCCTTTTTGCCTGTTTAAACAAGCATTGGCTTTAATCAGTTAATTTTGCTAAAATCCAGTCCAAGCTAAATATTTTTGAATAATTGATGCATTGTTTCTTCCTCTGATTTCCCACAGACAAATACTTGTTTCACTGGCTTTCTTCCTGAAAAAATGCTGGTGATCTTTAATTAATGTTAACAGAACATACCAATATGCTAAACCAGATGAAGGAGTTGTTATTTCAAAGGATTTGTAGTGTGAGTGAGATAGCTCACTGAAAAGACTCATTCCAATATATAAACCTAGATCCCTTAACCTCTGTCTCCCACATTTAGCACTAGGCCAGCAGGTTGACAATATATCTTACCAGACAAAAGGAAACTGCAATCATAAAAATAGCTAAATGGGAGAGATTGCTTTATTCTCAAGGTTAAGAGGCATGGTATATTTTCTGCAACTTTTGAAAGCACCAAGGGCAGGTCAAGTTGATGACTTGATTTGGCAGATAAATCCTTTCAGAATTGTGTGTTTTATGCCTCTGAATGGTAATCACTAAAAACTGTTCCACCACTGATGGCCTGTCACAATCCTGCATGTGGCATTTTTGTAGGAATATGAATATTTTTCAAAAAGTATGAGTTATATAAAACAGTGTTTGAAATATGATAACATATACTAAATTGTAACATTACGGTCATATGTCCTTGGTAGTATGTGCATGACAGCATGTATAAAAGCAGAGATGGTGCCAAGTACTGAAAGATTTGGAGTTTTGGTTCCACAAGACAGAAGGAGAAGGAACAGCACGTATTTCCATATGCTAATTTACAATTCCTCTAAAGCCTCTGTTTCTCTCTCTCTCCCTCCCTGGCTGCAGTCACACATAATGCTAAACCATGACTACTAACCACTACTCTTTAAAAAATCTTAGTGCTGCTTTTTTTCAATTGACTTCAATTCTGTTTGCTAAGCTAAGAATCTTAGATCTGTGTTTAACCTTGCTTTGTGCCTTTTTTTGGAGGGCGAATTTTCAGCATATAAAAATAATGCACATAGCTATTCCTATGGAGATTCTGGGGTACTCTGTGCTCTCACAATATTTGTTTTATTTTTTAAAAAAGAAAGGAAGCTGAAAGTGGACACTGGGGCAATATCCTATAAGAATGAAGACTGAATTGGTAGGACTACTTATGTATAAATTATAGTACAGAATGTAAGCAAGGGGTATTTTAGTGTCCCCAGAATGTGGAGAGGTTTCGGTTTCCCAAAGGTGCCCCAATTTGTTAAAAAGCTTCTATAGAGAGAAGAGAAGAGATTTGATTTCAGTAAGAGAAAAAAACAGGCAGAAAGATAAGGGTGGAGAAAGCAGGAGGTAAAGCACGTGGGCAAAAGGCAGGGGGGCAGTTGCAACGGAGAACATCGGGGACTCTGTACCTTTATTTCAGTGAATGCCCAAGGACGGCGGGATGGTGGGACAGATGGTCTTTGAGAGATTTGAGGCTCCCAGCTGTCCTCTAACACCATCTTTGTATAAAAGGGCTCCAGAATGCCACTGAGATGGATGCAGCTCTGTGGTGCAATAAGTCTATGCGTGTTTTGATTGTTAGCATTTCATTGCCTGATTGTGTATGCTAAGATACAAAATCCCACCTTGGAAGCCAACATGCCTGCATGCTCATAGATAAGCAGACCAAGTAGAGCTTACACTCCTTTTCACTAGCTTATTCCGTCTCCGACTCCTAGCCAGTTAATTGAAAGGTCTAGACAGCCTTGCAGGGAAAACATAGACTGAAAGCACACCCACAATTTCAAGCACGTTAATGATCACTCAGGAATCTCCCCCAGCTCCAGTAATTATGTGCATGAATGCCACTGTTGACAAATTATACTCTTCCTTCTTTAAATATCACCACACCTGTCCAGCTCCTTTCTGCTTTTCCACTTGCCTGTCTCAGAGGCTGGCCTGCGATACCCTCTGCCTAAAATCCAGTGCTTTTTAAGATGATATGATGGCTGCAAACTGCCATAGAAAATGGGCAGCAGCAGGCCTCCGGTAGTGGGATAAAGGCTGTCAAATCGATGGGGCAGGTCTTTGTGTACTAGTGGCTTTGTGTGCTTCTGGATTACGGTTTTATTGTGCAATTGCATTGTCTGGTTCACACTTTTATGCTGTCATCTCTTTAAAGAATTTTCAATCCAGAGTCATTGTCTTGGAATTTTATACAAAGATGTTATTTCTTCTGACTCAAAACCTCCCTATGTTTCCCCACCACTTCTTCCATCTTTTTCATTTCCTTTTACTAGAAAAGATCCGTGGAGGAAGAAAAAACAGAAAAACTACAGGGTGCCTTTTGATCATCAGGACCCAGAGCTCTCCACGAGAAATCACCTTTATTACCTGTGTCTGAAAGAAATGGCAGTTTTGATGAGAATCATAAAGTTAGGGGGAGGTAGAACTTTGAGGAAAAGGCATCTGGGGGATGTGGCCATCTCACTCTGGAGATGATCAGGGAGTATCATCTGGTTGCACTCAAGGAATGTTCATGATATAGTCCATCTATGGTTTGCTTTTATGTGGAACAGCAGCAACAACGGCATGGGCTCCCAGAGGTCTAAGCACTTACCGTAAAACCTCTCACCACGTGGCGAGGTGAAGACCACAGCTGTGGCCAAGGGATGTGAAAACTCAGAACTGGATCCACATAAGCCGGGCACGGCATGGGAGGCATTTTTCTTACGCCGATCTCCTGTATATGAGTGGGAAGAAATAAGTTACTTTAAAACGTGGGCATCTTGTAAATCTGGCTCAGGTAATGCTACCACCCTAAATGAAACATAATCTCTGGAATCCTACCACATTGATTGTCTGTTACTGACCATGTATCTACAAAGACAGCAGAGTGGGAAGGAAATGAACACTTGTCTGGAATGAATAGTAGGCTCTTGTTATCGATGAAATCAGATACAGGAAGGTAGATGCTGAGAACCTTTCATGGCATTAAAATAGAAAGTGATCTTTGAAAGACGAGCAAAACTTTGAATTTTTGGAGGAGTATATTGTAAATACACTAGAATAAAATTACACAACCAGGGTTTGTTGCCAGAAAAGCTATTATTTGTATATTGTATGCTTAATGGTAGCAAAGTGTGATGATTACCTCACCATGCTTTTAAATGTTTTATCTGTCTGCTACAGTTCTCATATTTATAGACAGGCATAAGTTACATTTGTAACCATAAAGAACAGTTTACTGGAAATAGCTGTGTTTAATTTTTTAAGCCTTGCCTTAGCATTTTCAAACATTTATTGTTGTACTCTGCCTAGAGAATCTTTAGACTAGTTATAGTGGAATATAAGTTGAATAAATAAAGAATAATAAATACATTTATTTAGAATGCAAGAAGAGACACCAAGTTTGAAAATATTAAGGGTTGTGTCTTCTTGTTACCAAATCCATCCATATCTGCTGAAGAAAACAATACTGGAAATATTTTCCATGATACCAAGTGAGCCAAAATTAAAGTACTCTTCATTTGCATTACCATTGTTTCACTTGTGAAGCTGTAGTTACTGCCTTTAGGGGCACCCTCTACCAGTTAGTTTAGCTTTTTCTTTTTTTTCTAGATGGCTGAGGATGCTCCAATATGGAGTACTGCCTGCAGCCACACACTGCTTTTATTTCCTCAGCCCTGGATTTATGTGGGCTTCCAGTGGCATTATTGGAAATAAAGTTGTCCATCAAGAGCAGCATTTCACTTTACTGTGTGCTATTCTATGGGGTTTTTTTCAATCCTGAAATGCAAATAAACATCTGGAGGCTGGAAGCATCAAGGGGGTTCCACAGACACATTGATGCCCAGGACAACTTCCTGGAAAGCCCAGGTATTCAGATTGTTAAAGTATTTTAATGTCAGAGACTAGCGCCACATACACTAGATCAAGGCGTCCTTATGAGTAGAAAATCATATAAAAACAAAATGGGGAATACGTGGCTCAACAGAAGTGAAAAAGAAAAGACCTTGGGGTTTTTATGAACAACAGGCTAAATATGAGCCAGCACAGCGATGCAGCTGCAGAAAGGCCTCATGCTATTTTGAGATGCATTAATAGAAGAATTACTTGCACATCACAAGAAGTAATAATTCCTGTATACTCTTCACTAGTCAGACCTCATCTAGAATACTATGTCTAATTCTGGGCACCAAGATTTAAGAAAGATTCAGAAAAACAAGAAATGGTTAAGAAAAGGGCAACAAAAATGATCCAGGGTTTGGAAACATTGTTCTATGAAGAAAGACTGAGAGAACTGGGTATGTTCAGCCTTGACAAGAGAAGACTGAGGGGGGACATGATATCGTGTTCTAAGTATCTGAAAGGCTGTCACAAAAAAGGTCAAGATCTCTTGTTGCTGATATCATGCAACTTCAAGTTGCAACAACCCAGGTTCAGGCTACATATCAGGAAAAGTTTCCTTGTTCTCAGAGCAATACAACAGTGGGACCAGTTGCCTAGAGAGGTCATGGGCCCTCCCACACTAGAGCTATTCAAAAAGAGACTGGACAGCCCTCTGAGTGGGATGGCGTAAATTGGTGTCCTGCTACAGCAAGGAGTTAGACCTGATGGCCCCTTCCCACTCAACTATCCTTTGATTCTATGTATTCAAACAAAATGACACTTTTAATTGTGAGAAGCTTAGATCTCCCCCCACCCCCCATGGTCCTTTTAAAAATACATCCTGGGAACAGTGACTTATCATGATGCCTGCAAATATTTAAGTCTGTACTGCTGGACTGTAATGTCTTGCATCTCTCAATTGTATTCCCAGTTTTTTTTTAAGCTGGAAGGTTATTCTTTTCTCTTTGATCTATATTATAAGAACAGGCTGGCTTCTCATTGTTCAATGGCTATAACGCATATTTATGAAGTGATCAGAGCTCAGTTGCTAGGTAATACAAAATCCTGCAAAACATCTTCCTTCAAAATAACTTCCCGCAAAATACTTTTCTGTGTGTCCCTGTGTTCCTTGCAGTGTACCCTGACACATCATTCCAAACTAGCCAACCAGAGACTGGCATTTTGTTGACCTGTTTAGTAGTATAAAAAACTCTTCAGAAGCGTGTTTCCCTAAATTGGGGCTGGGTGGGAGACATCATTCAGTCACAGGTATTTGACTGCTTTAAAACTTTAATACATGCGTTCTTGGTGATGGGCTTCTTTTGCTTGACTTCGTGGAGGTCATTGAAGCCCAAGCTGGAAAGGTATAGTCAGAATAGTTGTGTGTGTTTTTATCAGAAGTCCTGGATAGGAAAGGTTTCTGAGAAGAGTTTGGAATGTGTCTTGCCTGGTTTATTAGGAGCTTTGGCTTTTTCTCTTTTGCTCAGTTTCAGTATAGATGAGAGCATGGTGATGTAGTCTCATTCTGCACACCAGGCTACACCAGTGTGGTCAACTCCAAATGTTTTGGACTTGAGTTCCCATCAGCCATGACAACTGGCCATACTGGTTTGGATCTGATGTGAGCTGGAATTCAAAACCTCTAGAGTCTAGAGGGGGCTGCATTGGGAAATTATTGAATATGTTGCTATAGGGAGTCTGCCCAGTTTTTAGTCTTTAACTGCACCATTAATGGTCAAACTTAGTATGTGATCGAATCTAAATGTGTTCCTCCCACCCATCTGGCACCTTGCTGTGCAAGCACATGGGTCTTAGAATAGATTCGACACTACCCATTTGGCTTCCCTGGGTGGAGCACTTTGTTGGCATGGCTCAAAACAAATGCAGATACTATGTTGTTTGACACTGACAGACAGACGGACAGATGCTCACTGTGTCTGCGAAAGGAAATGCTTCCTTTCAAAACACTGCTTTGCTATCAGACTTCAGAAACAACATCTGATTAGCTCCTCTATTGCACTAATGAACGATGGAGTAGTGTGAAAGCTTCCAGTGCATCATCCGCATCATGCCAGCTGCTTTCCAACAAACCTTATGGAATAAAATGTCACGTTTCATTAAATCGTATCATTCAGGCAAATGATTAGAATGAAATGTATTTTTTCAGTTTTTATATATATATATGTATGCATGCATGTATGTATCAATCTAGATGCATCCTACTTTTTTCTTCTAAATTACACAGCAGCATCTTTAAATGCCTTGGCACAGAGCCTAATCCTCTGGTGTAAAACTGCTTCCATAGAAATAAATTGAATGGTGCTGATATGCATCCAAGAAGGATCCTGTCTTTATAAAGAAAGAGCTATAAGCAGTTCAATTGCTCTCTTTATAGTAACAGATGGGTGTATAATAATAATAGCCTTTTCCTTTCTTATTATTTTTTCAGCATTTAATGAGAATATACATTGTCATTCTGTCCACATCATTCACAGATCCTCTCCAGTTCTGTTGTTTATTTTTCTAATGCACTGCTCACACAGGATATTGGAAAGCTCAAAGCACTTGAAATGTTCTGTAGATAGTAGGTAAATTTATGCTTCAGGTCGCAAGCCATGTAATGCTTTGGTTTGCATGCAACCATATTATGAAGTCCAATATTATGTATTTGATTCTTGGATAGATGCATGTATAATGCCTCACTACAGCTCTAATTTAAAAGAAAAACTCTGGTTTCTGCTTTTTTCGGCACAGTGACTTCAAGATGGCTACACACTAATTGAATTCATTTATATTTTTCATGTTTTTCTGCAGCCCATAATAAGCTTCCTGGGAGCATTCAAAATCTAATTTTCAGAATTCAGGCCCATTTATTACAGATTACAAGCATTACTGTGTTCTTAGATGGACTTCTTACAACATTTACAATTAAGTGGAATTCTAACGCTACGCTCAATATCCCACAGAAGCAGTCAGGTTTGCCCTTCAATTGGTTTAGTTTTTATCTGGATTAAGTTGGTTTAAGCACAGGGAGACTGATTCTCTTAGTCTCAATCCTGCTTTGCATATCTCTATTTGAGCACCTTAAAGGTTGTCCAAACAGTACATAATCTCCATGAACTGAAATATTGATGTATGTCATTCATTTATTTGGGAAATGTGAATGGAGAGCCTATTCATGAGTAGCTTTGTTCACTCAGAGGGTTCTAATATGTCCTATGAAGTGGGATGTTTGAACCTTTCCCAGACAGCTGCTCTGGCCTCATGAAAGGACAACCTTGTCTCACCACCAGTATGCAATCCCTAGAGCACTAGCCCTGAACTCTGGAGGCCAAGATGCTCCCTGGTGTCCAGGAGACTCACACAGGTTCTGCCAGGTTGCAGGGCTGTTTGCAGCCAGAGATCAGGGACGTTCTGGCTCAGATTACAAGGCAAGCTGGAGGGGAACTTTGCATCTCTTTGCATGGAGGCATTCCTGGTTCTTACCTCTAGCAAGTATGAAACTCATCCAGAGCTAATATCTGGGACACCATTTATACTCTCTGCCTTTAAAGACAATATTAAAACATTTCAGGAGGATGGGAAAACAATGCTAAAGAACTGCTTTCTTCCCTCCCAGAAAGGGATGCAATAATCAGCCTTTTCATCTCCAAAGGCATGAAGGTGTTGCAGAAGAAAATGAAAAACAAAACAAAACAGGTGCCTCATGATTCCCCTTGATTCACAGCATTGCCTCAACATCAATGCTTTTGTGGAGCCAGGTTGATTCAAAGTACCAGGCCTTTCGATCAGCAAGAACTAGATGGGGGTGAGAAGTGATTCCCCTTGACAGAATATATTGTAATGTGAGATCTTTTGGGTTGGCTTCATCCTGAATGTGTAAGGACACATTAGATTTACAGCAGACCTCTTCTGAGGGAAATGAAGAGGGCTAAACCTGGTTTGCTTATATGGATCAACACAGCCACCATCATTTTTTCAGATGCTTCTTGGAGGGCGTTGCTAGTGAGAATATCGTGACAAGAGCCTGCACCTCAAAATGTATTCCCACACCACTGCTCATAGGAAGTACATTTGTATCAGAGAAAACACATAACCACAATCTACAAAGTCCTGGTAGGGAGAAAAAGTAAGCAAGCAAGAATTCATTTTTCTAAAGACCAAAACAAAGTTTGCAATGCCAGTTTTCAAAGGGATAAAATATAGGGCGGAACCAGCCAAAAACTGTGTTCGTGCTAATGCATGCTAGCCTTGAGTCTACCAAAGAAAGCATTTTGAGAAGGGAAACACCGACAGAGTAAAGAGGATAATGTGATGGGAAGTTCTGGAAAGTGTTCTGGTCCCAAGCTTCAAAAGTTGACAGCAACAATACTTTGAGTTTCACTCTGGGTGTGGGAGGAACAGCTGCTTCTCATTCTGAATTTATTTTCTAGGTTCCTTCAAAAGAATGAAAGCGGGGAAACACAGTTTTTTTATTGAAATCAATTTAATCAATTATTAGAAACCCACAAATTTTTCACAAATATAACCTTAACATCCAAAACCTCAAATGATAGAAGTTTTAAAGAGGGACAGTTAGGGTGGTGTACAGTCTTCATTGGATATTTAATTCCTTCAGTGACTTCCATGAACATACAACAGCCTTGTGTAGATGCAGTGCCATTAAATGAGATTAAATATAGAGACACTTCTATTTGAGGGAAAAACTAATTACTGATAGGCCTGGAGTCAGTGTCTGATTCAAAGTAACCCAACAAGCTTCACGACTGAATAAACTCTAGAACCCAGACCTCTTGAGTCCAGTCATTACACCACACGGGGTCTGTTGAAAAGGAAAAAGGACAACACAGAAAGTAGGCTCCTACCAGTATGTCTTACTTCACATACATACAAACAAACATGGTTGCTTGTCTTTGTTTAGAAGTATGATTCAACTACCTTTAATTAGATGTGAATTCTCTGCCTGGAAAGTGAACTCATTTCAGTAACAATGACCTCTCATAACAGTAGGTATTGACCAAACACTTCCTTTAATTTCATCTATTTCTGTTTATAAATAGCCAGATAAACCTGATAGTTCCTGGCCAGTCATAAATTTGATTTACTTTCTTCTTTAAAGGAAAACTACTGTATGTACTTTGACAGCTTAATAGCACAGAATAAATTTCCTTATAACTCATCCTGTCTTTAGATATAAAATAATGGCTTCCATTTACTCTAAATAACCCTGTCCTCCTGTTCTCCACTATAATTTTCACCATGTAGTGTATTTCAACACATCATTATTAAATGCAAACAAAATTGTTATTATTGAGAACACCCTGTTGTCTTTGGTAATTATCAGCAGCAAAGCTGGCTTTAATATGAGAAACAGGAAGTTTTGTATGGGTCCCTAATGAAAAGTTGAATGTAACCTTAAGATGCTTCCTGCTGTCTTGCCTGTCAAGAAAACAGCTGCAGAGAATATGTAATCAGAAAGAACCGGGCTTGTACTTTAAAAAGGAAAAGAGAGAGAAAAATATTTTAAAAGCTTTCTAAAATGGACAAAGAAATGATTTAAAAGATAAAGACCACATTTTCCTCCCAAGTAATTTAAAAAGGGTTTATTGCCTTGTGATGGAGGCATATTGCTGGTTTAGTTGATAAAACATTATTTGCAAGCGTCTTCCAAATGCTTCGTGGGGATGCTCCATGGAAAGCAGGATTTCTGATGACTTCAGAGATTGTATGCTAACTTGCACAGAGAGGTTCATGGGTGAATTATTTACTGACTAACCCCTTTAATCAAACATCAAACAAGAGTTGAAAACCCTCCCAGGGAAAGTAATTATTGGCCAACAGAAACTTTGCTGTCCCATTTCTTCTTGAAGAACTTTAAAAATAATGAGAAATTAGCAAAGTTTCCATCAAGACTCTGTATGGTGTTACAGCCGTTGTCAACCATGACGTACAAGCTTTTGATATCAAAATGTGAAAGTAGCAGTTTTAGAGTACCTGGAATGGCTTACAAGACTCGTGTGTTGTTATTAGTCATAATAATTTCATTCATATGCTGCCTAATATCCGCAACTCTACCGGTGGTTTGCAACTGTTCCTATAGCAGTTCCATAAACACAATATTTTTCTAAAATACAAAATTTTAATTAATTTTAAGCAATACAGGGTAGACATGTTAAAAAGACTTAATATGGGTTCCATCATCAAGCCATAACATATCCTTGGAATGGTTTAAATGTCTCAGCATAGAGGGCTACCTTACCATGATGTCAAAAGGATGAGGGACTTTGTGCCAAGGGTGCCTCAGAGGGGAGGTCATTCCAGAGTTGGAGGAGCACCACTGAGAAAGAGCTTCCCCTTGTTGCCACCCTTCAAGTGAGGTGGCACTTAGATGTTGATTGTAGTATCTGGGTAGATTGAGTTTGGTATTGCAGTCCCAAGTCATGTTAATGACTTGTAGTATCAGTTAATGACTGTAGCTTTGAGTTTGGTATTGCAGTTCCAAGTTATGCAGTCCCAAGCACCTTGAATCAGGCTCAGAAGCATTTAGGCAGAGGGCCAGAATTGGGCTTATTAGTCTGTGAATGTGTCTAAGACCCACAGACAAGTGCATTGCAAGATCTGCTTTAGAGATTAGCAGAACATGGGCTGGGTTTTGGGGCTAGTGTATGCATTTTTAAAAGTGAATCAGAATTACAGGATTTAAATTCCTTTCACAGAGCATCATTTCACCTCTGCTGCCCCATTCTTATGCTGGATGTGAGAAAGAAACCAACTTTGAAAAGCTGATGTGACCAAACCCACCCACTGTGTTCCAAGGGTATTACTAAAAATGAAGGATATACTACTAAATCTAAAGTACGTGTCCTATTTACCTTCCAGATGCAAAGAACCTGATGTTGACGCCCAATCAGTGAACAAGAAGTCAATGAATGAAAGGTGGTTGATAGGTGAGCAAATAGAAGAAAAGCAGAAGGAGGAAAGGATAGCAGGCAAAGGATGAGAATTGTGCCCCTCTCAAAGCTATTGAACTCTAGTTTCTATCAGTACAACCATCATGGTCTGTGGTCAAGAATGAAAGGAGTTGTAGTCTAGCAGCATCTGGAAAGTCAACAGGCTTCGTACCCCTGAAAGGGCTGTCCTTGTGTATTCTCTGCCCTTCTTTGTCTTGTGAGTCACTGGTTGTTTCAGACACTACCTGTCTTTCCAATGTTTCTTCACAGGAGAGTTATCCCAGCAGCAGAAGTAATTCCCTGTGCTGGGTAAGTCACTTGATGCTCCCAGGGCAAAATGAACTCTTGCTGCTGAGCAGCACAAACAAGGAAAGGAATAGTAGAGGGGAAAATAAGCCAAGCTTACTCACTCTTCTTCTTCTTGCCCATAAATCTAACTTTTTCCCTTTCCCTTCCCATCTTCCATGTGCAAGGAATTTGCAGGAAAGAAGCTGCCTCTTGAGAAAAGTAATTCAAATGCTGAGCAACCTTGTTTGTCCAAGTGAACTGGGAATCACCTGAGGTGATGTCATTGATTGGACATTTGCATAAATGGGAGTGCTACTGATTTGCTGGATATGATTTGGTATTGTGCAAAAAGCCCCCATAAACTTAACATACAAAAGGAATTGCATATCCTACAGCAACCTCCATTCTGGTCCTGGATCTGGTGCAAGTACCACATGGACACATCCCTCCTTAGCTTTCCACTATTAGCCCCTGCAACATATCCCTGCTTGTAACCTTTGCTCCACAAGTTCCATCTCCCTCAGTCCCCATAGTTCTCCTGCTCTCTGAAAAGATGCCATGCTTTCTCTCTACCATTCCCATGCGCTTGGTGGTGCTTCCAAGACTCACTCATGCAATACCGCCTCGCTCTCCTCTTTCTAATCCCTCTTCAAGAACCCATTTATGGCCTGCATTAATGTCGTCCTTGAAAAATCGGTGATAATTGTGGATGTTCATGTACTTTTAATTTATAATCCTATAACGTGGAGATTAACAAATGGACAGCAAATGTAGACTCTGAGAGCACTAAAAGTTGCTAAGAGACTCACTTCACACACCTGCTGCCTGCATTCAGTCGTCTGAAGACCTTGTTGCACTTGCTACATTTGAACATATGTCTTACAGTCTTGTATTTTGTCTGGATTATTGTCTTATTTACACATATGGACTTATATTATCAGAAGTGTTCCATATTTTCCTGGTATAAAAATTATTGGGAATAGTTCCTGTGAATGAAAATATTTTTTTTTTGAGGGGGGTGGGTTATGTTCTTTTTGTTGGTGCTGTGTTTGTTGTTGCCTTTCTGGTTTGGTTATAATTGCATCCAAAAATGAAAATCCACTTTTGCCACAAATCCCCAGCTCCCATGTCCTGTGTACATGTAACTAAACCTAGTTACATGCAGTTGAATTCTCCAATCCTTCACGCATTTACTTTGCCTTCACTCGCTGCACCTTCCTCTTTGGTTTCAGCTCAGTTGCCTGCATACATTGGCAGGGGCACTATATAAAGTACCCTGTGCATAGTATATTGCTGTGAGAGGAAGTGTCTGGGTGTCCTCTGAGGTGTCCTCAACAGCCTTGTGATCCTTAGCTGTAAGTTTTTGTTAGGAGAGAGTCAACAGGACAAGTGGGGATTCTGGAGATTATCTAAGAGTGGCCAACTACCCAACCAAGAGAGCCATTTTGGAATTTTACATCCCCACTTGAGAAAATAAGATCAGTCAAACAGTTCTAAGAAAGTTGAACTTGAACTTTTAAAAGCATCTTAAGAGTGCAAGCGTCCTCCAGAAAATTAACGGGGTGGCAGAATTTATTGGAGATTAATGCTATAATCCCTATCTATAGTCAACCAGTATATATGGAGAAATAAACCATATTTCACCAAACTTCAGAAGCCCTCAGTACCTCATTCCAAGGAAATCAAAACCCTGGATAATGCTGGCACCCTCAGGATTGTCACCACTGGGAAGTTGGGAATCTGCACAATAATATATTGTGCACTATTAGTACCAGTAGCTAGTGCAGCATCTTAATTGAGATATTTATTGCTACATTAACTTTTTAAAGTTAGGAGACAAAATACAAACACAGGGAGAGAAATTAGCCTTAGAAATAAATAAATGAAACATAAATAAAGATTACACTTTCATGTAAATGCTTTGGCTATGTGGAATACAGAGAGGGAGAGGGAGAGAGAGGGAGAGAGAGAAGGAAAGAAAATATAAGAGAAGAAACTCAGCATAAACTTTCTCAGAGTTTGAACTTTAAAATAAAATTTTGCATTATAATTCTTTAAGTACAGGAACAGCTCAATCTTATCAGTCCCTTGTTATAACTCACTTCCTTTCTGAGTTGGAAGAACACTAGAGAAAATCCATATATGCCATAGAAGAGATAAGTACTGAGCAAAATTCATAGGTTTCTAGTGTAGGCAAAGATATGTTAGTTATGGGGAATGACAGATTTAATTCCCCTGTCCATCATATAAAGAGTTTATCTTTCACGTATTTAATAGGAATAGAAAAAATATTATTTTGCCAAGTGGGATTTTACTGTTGTGGAACAACTAGATATTGGAGCAAGGGTGATGATGATGATGAGGAGGAGGAGGAGGAGGAGGAGGTAGTGGTGCTGTAGTCATGTTTATGCTCTTTGTAAGACTGCAATAAATTCCAAATAAATCTATGTATGATTTTGTTATTTTTGGTTAGATTATACAAGTTTTCTTTCCCTTCTACTAAAACTATTAATAGATAATAATTTGAGGGTATCAGATACATATCCTTTTAACCACAACCATAGTAGATTAGTATAGCAATTGTTCCAATGACACAATCACTATATTGTACAATATAAGTTAAGGTCAAGGGTCAGAGGCTAGTATTCCAGACAATGCAAGATATGCCTCAAAATCACATTAAACCTACCAGAAGCAAATCGTCCAGCCATCTTGCAGCAACAAAATTTACATCAGAATCTCCGTTGGGTAGATGTCATGGCAGACCGACATTCAAGGAATTGAATGGAAACGGGGGCATTCCCTATGAGACATTCAGGGCTTCTCCAGTCCATGTTCTCAGACAGATTAAGTTCAGGCACCAGTCATAGGATTTAGTGTTGAGGAGGAGGGAAGGTGCTGGAATGCTGATAGCAGTTGTCTGCTGCACACATCTGCAGCATGACCTCTTTGCCCCATCACCCCTAAAGCTGAGTTGCGGCCTTGGGGTGCTGCCAGAATGGTTCTTTCCATCTCAGCTGTGACAGTGCTGCTACACCTGCAGAGTCCCAGCTCTGAAATTTCAGGGCTTTGGAGCTGGGATTCCAGATAATCTTATGGCCTTCCGTATGATGCCAGAAAGCTGTAGGATCGTATGCTTACTGTGATTTATAAATCACAGTTGCTAATGTTTGCATTTTTCTCTGTTAGAAGGACATTTTGCACTGTACATGTATTGTTGTTTTTGATTATTTTATATCGAATCTCCTCTCTGTTTTGCTTCTTGCTTTTTAAGCTCTCCAGAGAATATTTGTTGATAGGCAGCCATGCATTAAACATTGTTCTCAGTGGCTGAACCCAGCAATGAGCCTAATATTGTGCTTAATATTTGCTAACTAACAATCTTATATGATGGGATCGCAACTGGCAAACAATAAGTATAGTTGGTCATCCTAGCTCCACTGGGTAAACAATATCAGCAAAAAACATCAGTGTGCAATGTAAGTTTCAATTCTATATCGACTTACCTAAGAGTAAGCACCATTGAACTCAAAGGGACCTACTTCAAAGTAGAATTGCATGCTGATTTATTGTTATGATGTGGCCAGTTACTTTTTATATCCTAAAAGCTTGCCTCTGAATGAAAGCTCAGCCAATTATGCTGTGATTAAAAAGCACAAATCAGTTCTAGTCTGGGGACTCCTCCAACATTCCTGAACTTTTTCCACGTGGTTATATTTTTCCTTCGCCTTGAATAGGTTTACCCATCTTCTTTTGCTTTCCATTTTGAATACAACCTCTGTGCATAGCAAAATGCTTTTACAAGAGACAGGCTTTTCTGGTCTTTCACTCAATTGGCTTTCTTTTTTATTTCTCATGGTTCACATCTTTACTTTTTTGGTTTCTGAGAAGCCATTGAGAGAAAGGCAAATTTCCTCTTTTCTTCTCAAGGACTACTACCTGCTTTCATCGCTCTGCTTAAGAAATTTTATTGCATAAATCATGATGAGTCCTGATTGCTTTTTATGGAGCTATCATGGAAGCTCTCTCAACTCTGACAGGTTTTGTCTTTACGAAAATGTAGGTAATTGTCTATAGAGGAAAATATCAAAACTGACAGTAATTTGATAATTAGCTGTACTCTCTTTTTGTTTCACGCTTGATGGAATTGCAGCTGGATGCTGATAATAATATTACTATGCCTAATAGCTCATTCATGGGCCGAACAGATATTATTGGTGAACTCTTGGTGAATAATATAATATTGTTGGTGAACTCTTGAAATGAATACTACTCTTAAGTCTCTGGTGGCTGAAAGTTGTTTTGAACTATAGTTTCCATAAACCCTGACTGTTGTCTATGCTGGCCGGAGTTTATGGAAGTTATAGTCCAAAATATCTGGAACACAACAGATTGCGTACCTTTGTTCTAAGTGGTTGTGTATATGGCACTGTTTTCTTAGTACTTGCGGGGTGAGATCATTGTTGAAAGTGACCACATCCAAATCAATCTGCTGGTTCTCAGGTTATTTGTTGATGCTCTTCCGCCCAGGCTTTCCTGTGTGAAGCAAGGCAGGTGGCACCTCAGAAGCAGTAAGTTTTGGCTGAGGTTCCCCGGTGAGCTTCTTTGGCACCGGGACTGGCCCAAAACATTTTGCTGCCTGAAGCAAAGAACAAGGTGTGTCCTCTTTCGTGTCACGTACAGAAGCTCACCATTGACAAGTGACCTTTGCTGCAGCGCTCTTGGTGGCCAGGATCTTCCACTACCTGAGGGCAGCAGGCCGGCTTAGGGGGCATAGGGCAGGCTGTTTGTACATCCTCTGGCCACCACATCTTGCCTCTCAGCAGCTGTTGCCTGAGACAGCTGCTTCACTTGGCTCTTTGGCAGGGCCAGCGCTGTTTGGCACCAACGTGTGTGGGGGCATTTTTAGCTTCCATTGTAACAGTAAGCTCACTCACCGCAGTTACTGCCATTTGCACTGGCAGTTAAATGGGGAGCTATCAGCCACTTCGCTCCCCCTGTAACACATATACTTAGAATTGCACTATTACCTGCACGATAATTCACAGATCTTGTGTGATCTTATTGCATAGGATAGGCTCATCGCGGATGTTTGGTTGCTTCACTTTTTTAAGAAAAAAAGAGTGGGAACAGAAGTAATAGATCTCTTCAAGAAAAAAAAGGGGGTGGGGTTCAAGCTGAAGGGGCATCAGTTTCAAGTAAAAGCAGCCTGGTTGGTATTTTGCTATTTTTTTCATTTGAAAGGGATAGATATGGTTGGGGGAGTTTTCTATCTCTAAAGCACACTTCCATCTAATCACTGGGGTGGTGATTGGTAACCTTTGGAGGTGTTCTGCATAGGCCATGGTGAGTCCCTGTGCATCACTGTGGGCCCATAATTCCGGCCAAATTCCTCCCTTTCTCCCCATCAAGTCCAGCCTCTCCAGGTCAGCTCTTCTGTGGAGGATTGCACCTCCAGAGAATTTTTGTGTTGGTGGCAGGCTGGCTGCAGAAATGTGATTTAAATGGGAAGAATAGCTTCTAGAGGATTTTATAGTGTCCTGACTCTACTTTAGCCACAGAATGATATGCCAGGTTCACATGACATCTTTCACACTTAAGCTTCTCATGTTTTCCTACCTATCCTGTTTTTCTTATAATCACGATTGCTGTATTTATTCCTCGTTTTGAGTGCTCTTGAGCAAGACACTGTCAGTGGTCCTGCTTGCTCAATGAACCAACTTTCTCAGCACCTTTGTCACCAGCTGCTATTCCGTCCCTCTTTCCCATCACAGGCACTGCTTTCTCGCCTAAGAGGCAGGGAGCTGGTGAGCAGGTAGGCAGTGGCATCTACTTCTGAGCCAGAGTGAAAGGCAGGTGAGCAGGCAGCTTGCAATGGCAAGCAGAAAAGGAGGAGAGCATCTGCAAAGAGAACCAATGCATACATCAGCCTTTCTCAAGCTTTTTAATCTGGAAGAACCCTTAAAATAATTTTCATCTCTCAGGTATTCCCCACATAAAAATAGCAACTATGTACTGTTTATTTTAACTTTGGCAGACTCATTTTCAATTAATTTAAACATTAGTTATTATTATGTGGTTGAGATTATTGAAATGATCAAATAACTCATGTGAATGTGAAAATACAATGTATATTTTTACTCTCCCTTGTGAAACCTGCAGCAGCTTTTCACAGAACTCTACACTGAAAGCCTTATAAGCATAAAAAGAAGAGAGATGGTTGGCCGTATGTCCTTTCTTACAGACCTCTGTTTGAAGGACTGCTGAAGCCTTCTTGCCTGTTTTGAAGATGAAGAGCCTTCTGAAGGGAAAAACTGGCCCTCGGAATTTGCCTATCAACAGCACTTGCCCAGCATATTGAGCTGGTTGCATTTCTGTTTAAATGATATTAGTACTTTCTACTTTGGCATTTATATATATAAATGAGTGTATGCAAATATTATATAATTTGGCATCTTCTGTTTGGATGAATTGTTTCTTCTTTTTTGACGATTCATCATTATTGGACACCATTGCCATAAACTAAGTAATTTGGTAATCCCGAGTAATTTTATGCAATCCTATACATGTGTGGACAAGGAAAAAACATCCTACAATGCTGGCTGTGGAATACTGCCAGTTGTAATTTATTTTTGCACTTTTCAGTGACTTTGTGTGGCAGATAATATTACATGAAAACCCTACCTGTTCAGACACTTTGGTTATCTTCATTCTATACATAACCGATGTAGCTTTTTGTCTACAAAACTGTATGTAAGAACACTCCTACTATCTAAAATCTTTATTCAGACATTCTGAATAAATACAAATACTGCATTCTGAATTTTGTGATTAAAATCTACCAGGAAGTAGCAATTCAAGACAATAAGAAACAAACATCTTCTAAGCCAAATGTTGCATCATCTTTTTTTGGCCACACCTGGATCCCTTGAGTAGAAATCTAGTGAAACGGGCATCTGTGAACCTATTTGTGCCATGAGCTGTAGCAGTGGCGGATCAATAACAACACACTATGATGTTGAATATAGCTGACCTGTTTTCCCTTTCTAGCAATCACATATGAAGATGCTACTTTGAAAATCTTAAAGGACTACAAAACATAGTCTTGGCTCTAAATTTAGAGTTTCTCAGTCACATGCCTTTCACTTTTTCTCTAGCTTCATTTAAAAATGTAGCTTTTAACAGATGTTATGGGTGAAGGACTATTACTCTGATACCAAAACATACACCATTGAAACATTAAGCAGGAAATAGATGTACACAGGAGTGGGATACATATTAAAGAAATGATTGGTGATGAATATTTTGTGCACACACCCTGGATATCACAACCTATTGCCAAAGGATCAAGCTAAAAGAGACAGCACAAGACTTTTGGTGCCCAAAGCAGAAAATGCCAATGATGACACCCTTTGATGGGAAAAAGATAGCAATTAAACCAATTAAGTGATTGTTTGCTGCTTCTTGTTAAAAGGTGCATACATCGCAATACATCAGTTCAGTAATGCATGATAGGCTGTCAGGCAAACAGCCGTGATCTGTAGCAGTGCTGGCTGGCACACTGTACTGAAAGGTTGAGCCTTTCTTAAATGGAACGTAGTAAGAGTGAGCAACAATATTAAGAACATAGGTTATGTTTGAGATTGGGCTCTTGGGTTACCTGAAGGAATGCCTTCTCTTTATGGAAGCCCATGGAAACCTGGCTGTCCACTTCACTGGGATTTCCTGATGAATATTTCCCCTTATGTGGAAGTTCCTGGAGGTGCAAGTTGTGCTCTCCAGTTCTGCGTTTATTGTGGTTGTATGGGTTGCTGTTGCTTTTGTAGTTTGTTTTGGTAAAGCAGTCTGAAACATTTTTATTCCACTCTTCCGCCAACTAGGTTTTCAGAGTGGCCTAAATAAGGTCAGTGTCTATGCCCAGTTCCAGTGCAGTCATAGGCCTTCTAGTTGATAGCCAGAATCTGATCAGGATTAGTCTGGAAGGGCTGGGGACCATTCAGAGTAGGGGATTTCAGAATCAGTGTGAAATAATCTCTGTAGCATTCTCAGGGGAAGGGAGGCAGGAGGACACTCACTCTTGTCCAGCTATAAGGTCTGGCCTTGGTAGGAAAGGCCGCTGGACCTAAGAGAAGGAGTGGTTGTCAGAGGTGTTGCATGGATTGAGGCACCTTGAAGGGCAAAAAGGAGATGCCTTTTTTGGGCAGGGGACCTCCCTGGTGGGCTATACCCCTTTGCTAAGAAGGAAAGCTTTCGCAGCCACACCTTCCCTTTTAAGCTGGTACCCAGGTATGAACCCTTTACTAGTATCATTCTCATCGTCACTCCCTCAAACACTTCTTTTTGAATTATCTGAGCTTCTTGGAGCACTCTTTACATGGTCTAGAGCAGTGATGGTGAACCTTTTATAGACCCAAACTGCAACTCAGAACTCACTTATTTATGGCAAAGTTCCAACACTGCAATAAAACCTGAATTTGCTGACCACCAGCACAAGGGGGCAACGTTCCCCTGACCACCACCTTTTGGCCGGCCCTGAAAAAGGCATCTGAGTGTATTTCCTACTTTTCCTACCTTCTGCTAAAATCACAACAGATTGTGCAGACTCAAACCGGCGAGCTTTCGATCAACCAGCCCAGCACACAGCAATTTAAACCGCTGTGCCACGTGCATCCTGCTAAAATCACAGTCCATGCAAATCCCTGGCAGCTCACTGACCAGCCATGGGAAAGCTCAGCAGGTCTCAGCTAATGTGTGACATCGTTGCCTGGTGCCCTTAATCTTTCCGAATATGCACATGGCTGCTGGGGGATCTCTGTGACAGAGAGGACTCTGCATGTCCCTTCATAGGTTCGCCATCACTGGTCAAGAGTGTTCCAAGTGCTAATCTACTTTCTTGAACTTTGCATTGCTAAGAACTACCATGAAAAGTGCTGCCATCCTTCTCAAAACATGTGAATTCTTTGCAATGGTTTGTGGATCTCCATCACTGATAACCCAGAGCTGCTGGATGGCTTGAACTGATCCTGATCCTGGCTCTTAGGCTGTTCTATGTATGGACATGGAGCATGAAAATACCATCTCTGGACTAACTCCAGAACCTGTTTTGACTCTTGGCTATGATAGAATTTGATCCATGTAATGCAGAGGTTCCAGTGAAGATAGAAACAGAGAAACAGAATGAATCAGAAGGGGTCTCCCAGGCCATCTAGTCTGACCCCAGGCTCCAGCCAACTTCGCTCATGACATGCTTACCAAGATGTTAAGGTTGGCATAATCGTTTCCATGTGTATATTTGTTCAGCATTTTTTTCCGAACCCTTGCATTTGGTTGCTCAGGAAGGTTGATCACAGAAATCATTCAAGCCCTTGTCCTGTACTGGGAGCTGCAGGGACTGCAACAGGCAAACCAGTTGTTTGGATCACTGACCCAGCAATAATTTGTAACTTTGGACTGTTGTGGAATTAATTATGGTGACAATTGTTACCACCTCTATGATTTTTGAAGAATAAAAACATTAAGCTTTTGCTATGGGATTGTTGCAATAAAATAATCTTGCTGCCTTTGGGAGTCCTGTGCCAGAATGCAGGCATGTGTGTTTCAAGGACTGGGCCCAGGACAGTCAATAAGAATAGCAACACATAATTAAAACAGAGGAGACTCTTTAAAGAGCTGCATTGCTGGCACGTTCTTCTTCCTCCACTGCTGTCCACATGCCATCTGGTTCTAATGGCCTCTGTGAGGGCACATTTTGACTTACATATTTAAATATTTTAAGACGCATACATAATAATGATGTCTTTCATGTTGTGTGCATTGCTTTGTAAGCTGCTTAGAGGACACTGATGAGAAAAGGGATAAAAATGACAAGTTAATACAGTTTCAGAGTTAATACAGAGAAGTTTCAGTGCATGGTATGTTGTAGGGTTGTTCCTCTGGCTTGTTGGGGAAAGACAAACCAGAGATCCAGGTCATGTTAGGCCCTAGGCCCTCTTTGTTTAGCCTCTCCCACATGCAACAAGAGCAATTGGGCCTCCTTTATGCTGCTCAGAAACAATCATGGCATGTGAATCTTCTCAATGAGGGGAATGGACATGTGTGAGCAGCTGTCTTCTCCAGTGAAGGCCAAGCTCAGCACTTTTTAAGGTCTTGTGTGCCTAAACAGACAGAGCTTAAATCAACACTTGCCCAAGTCATTCCTCCAGCACCTAATAATCTGCATAATTAAAATTTAAATGAACAAGCAAGTCACATCCATTTAGCTTTTAACTTTTAGCTTCATCAAAAGAAGCGCAGTCCTTGGAATACAGAAACATAATAAAATGAAGACAACTTTTCCTTATAACCATTAAAAAAGGAAGCAGCCTCTTCTTGCTAGTGCTACAGTTCAGTTCCCTGGTTGTGTATGCCAGCAGGCTTCCCTGGGCATGTTTGGCATTCTCAGAACTAGTCTTTGGTCTCATCCCACTCTCGGTGTACCTGTGCAACTGAAATGTAAGATGAATATAAAATGAGTATCTAGCTGAACGATCCCCATCCTTTAATGTGCAAGTGTTATATTGCCTAGCATAAACAGTGAGATGGCAAGGAGAGAGCAGAGGAGGAAAGGCAACGATTTAAGTTGTGCATAGAGCAGAGAAACAGCTTAAAGCAGCTTGGCTCAGAACCTATCATGAAATTATTGTGGATATAAATAACTCTGGTCATCTTAGTATTGCTATGGATGCTGACATGCTTGCAGTAATTGCTCTTACATGTTATGGACAGTTTTGAGCTGAATTGTCAGTGGGGCGCATCTTCCTGCAATAAAAGTCTTTTCAGAAGACATTAAAAACAATACAATGTTTGTGCCTGCCTGATCTCCAGAGACAGGAGCTGAGTTTGCTTGCTGCAACGAGCAGTTACAGTTTTTTACCTTTGTAGGCTTGTAGTATTGTCTGGACCCAGTAATGGTATTCAAGATGGCTTGTTTTGGGCCCTGAAACCTCAACAAGAATGTTCTGTTGCATGGCTTCTGCTTAGTGCAATTGGCTGGAATGACATCTGGACCCAGGTACTACATTTCCTCCCTTAGTTGCTGTGGAATACCATAGAGTCTTCTGGAAAGAGTGGCAAGAAAAGGGGCTGTTCCAGTCATCTATTCTCTACTGTGTACAGCTACCTAGCAACATACATCACTTCCTATTTTCCTATTGAGTGTGTCTGTCACCCTGTTTGCTTGCTGAAACCAAGAGGAAGCGGGTAAGTGTATGGATGGAGAAAATGTGGTAAGTTGCTACCAATTGTAGCAACATCCCTTTGCTTGTTGTGACATGTCAACCCAGAAATGGAGCTCCTACACTGAAAGCTCTTCTCTGAGTGGACTCCAGGTGAATACAGGTCCATATGGAACCACCAGGAATGTGTGATCTGCTGAACTCAGTAGAACAGGAGAGACAGCAAATTCCTGACTGCTGCATGGAATGAGAACCATCAGAATGAGCACCCATGACTGTTGAGTTCAGGCAGTTCTTTGCGTCCATTTTCCTCTGGAAATGAAAACAAAAATGACACAGCATTTCAAAGGATGACTCTAGTAGACTATGAAGAACATCACACTCAAAATCACACACAATCAAAATCTCTTTTACCTGCAGGATATCAAACATTATGAAACTGATCTCCCAGAGGTGTGACTCATTAGTTCATTTCTCAAAGTAATCAGTTTCAGCTACAAACATGTTCATAGGAAGAATAAATCTGCTGACTGGGGAGGGTGGAAAGAGACCCATTGACTGTTAATAGCAAACTGCATGAGGTACAACACCTATATTAGTGGGGAATTACATTTTAATATACACCTAGAACAATACTTATCCCGTATGAGGCATGCTGTATGAGCTGCCATTAGAATTATGGTGTAAAACAAGGCTTAATAAGGAGGCATTGTGTACTTGCACTTATAGTGGGAAAGGGGTGCATGTATCACAGCAATAATCACACGAAGTATTTCACAGCTGTCATTTTTACTTTCATTACGGTAACTGAAGGGTTCTGACAATGATAGAAATTGTATGACTGTTTCCTGAATGCCTTGAATCACAGTCCATCATGACACCAAGGATCAGAATTCTACATATTCCAGATTTTTAGCTCTGGCTCTTTGTACTGCTGACTTTATTGTTATATAACCACTCTGGGAACTCTTACATGATAAGAACATGATGCTAAACAATAAAACTTTACTGTGATGGGTTAGTACCAGTATATGAGTTGCTCATAAAAATTAATCATGCACAAAAATAAAATTATATTAGCTGTGCATCGCCATTACAGAATTAGTAGGAAATGAATTGTATACAGGAGACACCTCCTGCAGTTTGGCATTTTACCCATCCACCAAAAACCAGCTATGTACTAGAAAACTAGCACTGTGCCCATAATCAGTCACAAGGGCCTCAACTTAGTAAGAGATGGTCATAATGCACTGACCACATTTTTAGGTATTGTACAAGGGGGCGAGTGGTAGCACTCATCTGTCTGGGAAAGGATGTCCTCAGTAGGACCTTGTGGCTCAGACCCCAACAAGGCAGACCCCATAAGTACGTTCAATCCAAAGTCTAAAATGGCCTACCCACACATCCCAAATTCTTTCCTTTTCTTATCCCATATGATGTTGGTGTTAAACTGATACAGTTATGCCAACAAAACCATGGTGCAACATTTAGATTCATGCCTCTCTTCTAGTTTTATCACTGCAAGTCGACATAATAGCAATTGCACCCATATCTAGCAAGAATAAAGTGAAGGTTAGATTGCAGAGCACACCCCTGCCCTATGTGCTGCCCACAGAAGTTTTTAAGGATATTTTGTTTTGTTTGCAACTTGATCTTAACTAAACATTTTCATAAGTCAGTCCTGGTACTCTCAGTGAGGCTGCTCCCCATTAAGTGTACTTAGTACCAAAGCTCGCTTATCTAAACTTGTCACCTACTTCTTGTTCTTCATGTTTTTCACATTTTATAACAATTTGGAAACCTCTTTTCTTGGGAATCTTCATCCAATCTGACAAGAGGTGGTTGGTCTGTAATGCTTGTAAAACAGACCAGCCAGTAGAAAAATGGGCATTGAGAGTATCTTCCCTGTGTGGAATGCTAATTGCTGTTGTAAATGAGAATGGGGTAGGGAACTGACAGCTAACCAGAGGCAATGCTGCTCAGTAGTTGTTACTTAGGCTCAAGACAGATGCATAATAAAAGTCTAGCTTAAAATCTGAACAGATCTGACAGCCATGTAATTCAATCAGTTGGTTGAAACTGTTTTGCCAAAGCTTCAATCTAGGGCAGGCTTCCCTAACCTGTTACCCTCTAGATTCATGGGAAAAATCTCCACAATTCTCCATAATTTCCCAATGCAACTCTAAAACCACGTTATTTGACTGTTCCACCAATCCTGCAACTCTGTAAGTTTCACAAATTTTGCATACTTTAGTGGATCACCAAAATGTGGTCTTATCCTTCTTGATATGGCAAAATTCATCACATTGGGCCTTTTCATCCAGCTTTTCTAATATGAGGAACCTGGTTCAGCCCTGATATTGTAAAGAATTACAGCTACAGTGCAATCTGATTCATGCATGTCTGCTTAAAAGTTCCAGTGAGTTAAATAGAGCTTATTCCCTGGTGAGTGTACATAGGATTGTAACTTTTGCCTACCAATTAAAAAGTCATTCCGTAGTCATAGAATAAATTAAACATAATTTAAAAGAAACAAGAATGAAAGCTTGTTGCTCCTTTTCTTTCTATTTTATGTGGGGGCATGTTATTTAAAAATTCATGACAAGTAAATCTTATTATTTATTTCATCCTTGAAACTGTTCCAGTTCATATGCTACATCTTTTTGTCTGGAAATTTCTCTACAGAATCGTTCCCTGGTTGATGCTGCCATAAAAACATAATGTATGAATTCATGCAGATTATAGGAAAGAACACTGCATGCTTCCAAATTCATCCAGTAAATTTTCATAGGTACCCAGGTACTGAAATTAGTTTTGCTGGCATGTGCAAACTAGGGAAATGTAATGTGTATGTTTAATCATCAGCCCTTATACATAGGTAGAGACTGCTTAAAATATGTACTGATTTAGTGTCAGACACCTTCCAAACATTTATGTTCCAACCCTGCATAGCTTTAGCCCAAGTTTTCTTTTAGTGCAATCAACCTTCATTTTAATTTTACACAGTATTTGTGAGCCAAGTACAATCCTGAATTGACTAACTCTCCCACTGAAATTAATAGAAGAAATTCATCTGCGAAAACAACATTAAGGCATCATTACATATCTTTCCCCTTCACGCCCAGTAAAGAAGTCATTAGACTTTCATATGTTTCCTGATAATTTAAGGAAATTAAGCAGTGTAACACTGAAAAGCTTTGCAGTGCAATTCTGAAGATCTCTACCAATTAATGTTATTATTATTATTAAAGTGCATTTATAGCCCGCCTTTCTTCCTATTGCAAGAAATACAAGGCAGCCTTCAAAGTTCTTTTTAAGTCCATTATACACATTGACAGTTCCATGCGAACACACCTCTGACTGCATACCTATCTAGTGATGACCTGCACTCATGACTGAATGGAGAGGGGGTGGATATCAGGAGCTAAGGGAAGGTAGGGCTACCTTAGACCAATATTCTACTTAAATATTTAAAAAGTCAAGACAACACAACCCTGCCATTTTACCATAGAATATGTGGACTAGTGCTTTCACAACATGAAAACTGAAAAGGAGTGAGCCTCTTCCTCAGCAGAATGTGCAGCAGCTATGCAAATAGCTATGCAAATTTTCCCATAATCCCCAGGGAGAAAATTGATGCGTTCAAAACATGGTGCTGCAGGAGATGTGAATACCCTGGACCAACAGAAAGATTACCAAGTGGGCCCTATATCAAATCAAGCCAGCACTTGCCCTTGAAGCAAAAATGACAAACTAAAGCTGTCGTACTTTGAGCTCATCATGAGGAGACAAGACTCACTGTAGAGGACAATAATGCTAGGGAAGGCTGAAGGCAGAAGAAGAGAAAGCTCAAATATGAGATGGATCGATTCCATAAAGGAAGCCACGGCCTTGAGTTTATAGGAGATGAGAGGAGCTGTCAAGGAGAGAACATGTTGGCCTTATTCATAGGGTCACCATAAATCAGAGATAACTTGACAGCATGTAGCAACAACATTAATCTCAGCCTGTAAAAGAACACTTTTTCCTTCATGCCTCATAATAATCACTTGGCTCTGAATAAACACATTACTGCAGATAATCTCATTCCACACCACTGACCCTGAAATGTGCATATACGTTTTAAAGGGGTCAAATGTGCCATTTATTGCATGCAGAACTTAGCTTCTAACATAGAAGGCATTTGGGGTTAAACCTCCCCAGAAGTTATGTCAACTTATCTGGAGACCCTTCATAGAATGTCATACATAAGCAACTGAATAGGCACATATTCAGTCAGAAGCATTACACATGTCCCAGTACAGAGCTATAACACTGTACATTGATTCTGGAAGTAAACCCCATGAGTTCCAAGTCAAATTAAGTCTTTAAAACAACAACATCAATGCAGCCCTGTGGATACTAGCCACACATCTCTATTCTAAGGAGCTTCCCTCCCCAGCCCATATGCTAAAGCATATTTTCTGGGATGTACATGTGGACTCCACCAGGGCCACAGAGTCACATTCAGGAGGCAGAAGGTGATGTTCACTTCAGGCAACAGATGCTTGGTGGAGACAGCAAATAGTTAGAGACAAACTGTGAACCATGCTGCTTTCCAGGTGGTCCTAAAAGGAGTATGCTGCCTTTGGGAGCAGTGGAGGATGCTGTCTCAGTGCCATTATTAAAACAAGATTGAACTGTTCATAAACTTTTTTTTGTACATGGAAGGGAGAGGGTTCAATTTTGCTCTTCAGCTAAGGCAGAAAAATGTCTTGATTAGTTAGCGGCTGTCAAAGGCAAAGCATACTTAGTATGGGAAAATCTCTCAAGTGATACCTGCCTTGCTTCAGCTTTGCTTGCTTTTCAGAGGACAGTGAAATATTCTTTCTCAGTGAGCTTTTGCCTCTCTTCTATTGAACAAGAACATTATTTTTAATAATGATGTGTTGACCTTTTCCTTGTGAGTTTTATTGGTTCTATAAATACTATTTCCTGTCTTCTTTCTGTATTTTAATAGCTCTGTCTGCATTTATCAATGTTAATATTTCTTGCCAGATGCTTAAATTTTTTTGCGAAATAGAAAATCAGGATTAATTTTATTGGAAAGAAGTAAACACAGTAAAATAAATGTGAACAAGGTATATTCCACCTTCTTACCTCAACGATGGAGCTTGATATTGTGCATTCTGAGTAATTCTTAGATATCTCAAAGTAGTGATAAGCATTGGTATCAAGTTAAGGATATATAATATGTATAATATTGTACACTATTTTGTTAGGTTTTCTACAATACAACTTTACTTCTTTACTCCTACTTGAAAACAAAGCCCAAGTTCTTGGCATCCAAATTTGTATCCAGCAGATTTTGCAGACAAGACAAACCACTTTTGAAGCCATTCAAGTATTTATTTATATAAGTAGGGTTTACATCATATTTGGTAGAAAGAAACAGTTCCTTGAGCTGTTACACTTAATTGAGTATTCTAAAGATAGCTGAAGACTGAGTTTTCAAGAATGTCTGTCTTGTCCCAAAATTTTAGATAAGGCCAATTGCCCAGTTTTTGAACACAGGCCAATGGCCAAAATACCCAACAGCACCTTCTGGAACCAGCCCTCTAGGAAAAACTGGCACCAACATAATAATCCAAGTCCAGGTGATTCAGAAAGATATCATGATAAATCAAAATTCAAGAGCCACTGAGAGGTTCAGAAGACCCAATTATTTGTGATTTCTGTCCAGGTCCTAGTTTAGGCCATTCCCCAAGGGTTTCACCATTCTTCTTCAACCTAGAACCAGAGTAAAATCCCTATCTTCTAGGGAAAAATGTAGAGTTGAGAAGCCGCAAAATACGTAAGCAGCTTGCTCAGGAATAAGCTTTTGAAATTGACCATCACTTTTCTAATAGTGGGATGAAGGGAGAATATTTTCAACTCTGGTATAATTACAGCTTCTTTTACAATGACTAAGAGGCATTTAATGCTGCCATTACCCCATTCAGCCAGTCCATCCTGGCAAACAATTCAGAAGTAGAAAACGGCATATACAGTGATTAACAGCCTCACAGTGGAAAAGTTCCATGAATTCTCCCCATTATTTAACATTGCCAAACTCCATCAGTGTGATCTTTGCCTTGAATGGATGCTGTTAATCTGCATTGTTGTCGGCTACTTATGAGATTCCGTTAGTCTGAATGACCACTAGGCTTAGGCTGATGCTACCATAATGTACCTGTGATGCTGTGCTCAATCAGCAGCAGAGACAACAGTAGTCACAGCAGTCACAGCAGCAAAAGCCAAGCTAGCAACACCAACTGATACCCACCACATCCCTCATCATTCTACTGCCACACAATAATCATGGTGAGGGTTGTTTGTATTCAGCGCTCCACATATTATCCACTGAGGCAAAGCTTCAGTCAATGGACCATGAATGCCATCAACAGCCGGTGTTTGTGTGAACTGCCCCTTCAGCAGGGTTGCCAGTACATTTTGTGGCCATCAGAGCATTGCAACCCCATACCATGCACTGCGATATTTGAGGTGCATGTTCACTGACTGGTGCCTGTATACCCCAGGTGCTGTGCTAGGACTGGGGAGAGAACTGGTCAGGATTCTGTTCTCCATTGCAGTTCTATGCAGTGATGGCTGCTCACTTGGAGAGCATCAAAAAAGGTAATACATGTTTATGGACAACAAGACTAGCAATGGTTAATAACCACATATATCACCTCTAGTATCAAACACAGTATAAATACCAGTTTCTGGGGAACACAAGTGGGAAGGTGTCCCCTGGGCTCATGGGCGTTTCCCATGGACATTGAGTTGGCTAGTATGGGAACAGAAAGGTGGACAACATGGGCATTGGTCCCAAACCCCTTTAATCTTCTAGCTTTAAAAAGCTGTTTGAGCTATTTTAGGAACAACTTATAAAAAGCAAACTCTTTATTTTTTCTTTATCAGCACATGTCAGGGAGCAAGACTGTTTGCATAATAATTACAGTGCTATGAGCTGGTACTGTAATTAAGCTCAGCTATTTTTATCTGTTGATGAAATACTAGCACACTTGCTTAAATGCCTGCTGACTGGAAAACATAAGATTTCAATGGTATATTAAACCTAATGGAGCCAATCATGCAAGCCGTGGCTGGAGCGTAACTTCAAAAATGGCTTACCTTGAGCTTCAAAAGTATATATTAAAATTAAGTAAGATTCAGCAGATGATATGCACTGGGGAGGGAAATATGGATTTGTAGGGTGCAGGTATTTACCATTTCTTTTTTCATGGACCAGCATGACTAACTTTGATTATTTTTTATTGTTATTCTTGGAACACCTTAAACTAGTGTATTTCAGCAGTCCCCCAAAGTGCATAGGAAACACTGTCCATGGAAACTCAAGCTTCACCAAACACAGCAGTAACACCAAATATAATGCAAATGGAGCGATGCTCAGCCTTAGCAATACTTGCCAAACAGATGTGGGATCTGTTCCTCCAGTGTTCCAAGTCTCTTATATTAGCACTAAATTGAGCATTTGGTTTCCAAGCAACAACCTAAACATAGATACAGAATAACATCCATCTTGAAAATGAATTTTAAGCATTGGTGTGCTGTCCTCTGTGGAGGGCTACATTTCATAAAAGAGATGCCTGAGGCCCCATGCAGTGATGCTATCATAGATCTTGGAGCTCTGAAACAATGAATCACATTGACATATCCTTCCATACCTGGCTTTAGCAGTCTCAGTGGGGGAAGTCTGGAGGTCTGTAGATGTTCAAAAATGTTTGTAAATTTGGAAGAATTCAGAAGGCGCAAAAAGAGAATGGATAAGGGGAACAGAAGGGCCCCTTTAGTGGCCTAATTTCATTGCATAGTCCAAGGTCGCTTGAGCCTCCTTCAAACATTCTGAGAGCCATATTCACTTCCAGGAAACCTCACATTCCAGGAGTGGACAAGGCACAAAAGCCCAAACATACCAGCATATTTGAGTTTGAGGCTTTTCCTGCTAGTAATTAAGCCTCAGGAGAGGAATTTGGACCTTTTAGAATGGGAACAATTGCAAAATCTGGAATCCACCAAATGATTGGCAGTTGGAGGAAAGAAGGCATGGCCACTGGGGGGAAGCTAGAGCCCTAGATTGGGACCCCAAGTTTGCAGGTTTGGCCCACAATCTTCAGGTTCTGTACCTTTGAGGAGGGTCCAGTGCTTAGCATTATTCTTCTGATGAAAGACAAATTTGCAACATGGTCCCCTTTGCCCCTCTATCTTTACAGCACAATGGCATGCATACATTGAGAACTACAGGCACTGTTCTGACATGTGCCTTTGGGGAGCAAGTCTTTGGCACCTACACACTGAGGCTCCAAATTCTCAGCTCCAGCACTGGAGACAGCACTCCAGCCTCAGAGCTGGGAATCAAAGTTCTGTTCCCTCAACTGTCCCAGCCAACATGGAACCAACAATGTTGGCCATTCTCCAAGGTTGGGAAAGTGGCCTTGGAGAGAAACAAGTGGATGGGGAGGGGTAGCCACTGGTGAGGGCAGGAGAGGGCAGACTGGCAGGTGTATATAGCAGCAAGAGGAACTGGCTGGGTAAGTAGGCTGAGATGGCACAATGCCCTGCACCAGCCTTGCCCTTGCCAGTCTAAAAACCCATGCAAGAAGACCACAGGTCAGATGACAAGACATTTGACCCAGGGTGATATCTGATGCTTGATTCTGAGCAAACTTTCTTCCCTGTGGAAAAGTAATGTGTAGGACCCCAAGAAAACAGCTTGAATGGGAATGTTCAGTGGACCAAAGACTTCAGAGAAAGGCCTCTTCTATCAACATGAACGGGTGGGCATGAAGCTACAGGCTCACAAGCAAGATACTCATAAGCAGCACTTGAGGTAACCTACTGCTAGGACATGATTACTGCCAAAACAGGGGCACTGTCCATAAGGGCCTGCACAGGTATTGGACTTGATGGAGAAGGCAGCAGCTACTGATGGTTCTTATAGGTGGGTCTTTTTCCTACATCAGTGGAGGCCCTGTCCCAGAAATGCTGGCATCAAGATCTTGCCTTGAAGATCAGAGCATGACCAAGGGAAACCTTATATTTTTAATAGCAAAGATACTTTCTGATATTATGGATGTGAGCCGCCCCAAGGCTTCGGCGAATGGGGCGGCATAGAAGTCTTAGCTCTTATGTCTAGGCTCACACCACTTATGTTTGTGGAGACAAGAAGTGATCGTGGGTGTAAGTAGGCCTTGTGGTTCAAAGACAGTCCAGGCTTGGCCAAAGGCACATGCACACACAAGGGCACATGTGTGTCTTTGACACATTTCAGGCATCAGGCTCTGCATGGTTCAAGAGCAGGATATATTTACAGCCATTTCTCTACATTTTCACTAGAGATGACAAGCTCTTCTTGCTCCCAGCATTCACTGGAACCTATTTTTAAATAGATGTTGTATTGATTATATAGTTTGCTGCACTGATTTATTATTCTTTTAAAACTGCATATTTATACCACTTTATTTTGTATTCTGCTCTGAGAAGGCCCTGTTTCTGGCTTTAAAAAGCAGGATGTAAGCACCCTTATAATTTTAAAATAGTGGAGTCAGGTTGTGTGTGTCCCTCCTCTCTTTTGAAGACATCCAACCTGATTTAGGATCTATCAACCTGTGGGTCTGGCCATTTCCTGCTCTCAGCTACATTCTCCAAGGCATTTTTCATTTTTAAAAATCATTAAGATGTCAGTGTTATAAGTTGTTACCAATCATGGCAACCACCCACCTGCCCTTCCCTTGCTGTGATGTGAAAACCTGCCCACAGTGGCTAAAAACATGCAGAGAACAATGGTACCACCAATAATTGCACAGTTAGCCACCCTCAAGGAGGAAACAGCATGCATATAATTAAAATGCAAGTGTTGGCATAGCATAACCAGGTTACTAGCCCTCACCCTTATTTTATTAGAACAATTTATAATATCTGCTCAAAGTAGTGGGTGACATGACATCCTGTTCACCACTTTCCCTGTCCCTAGTATGTGGCAGCTGCTGAGCTGGACCAACAGCAGGGAAAGACTGTATGTGAGTCATTGTGTGCATGGTGCATTTTTTAATATTATGGGTTACTGGAGGGATGTATGGCATCGCCTACCATTAGCTATAGTGAAGTAGCTACTTCAAGTAGCGGATACTGGAGGATGGGGCAGAGTAGTGGAGGACAAAGCCATGTGCTATGACGTTTGTTCCACACCTCCCAAGCTGGCCTGCTGCCCTCAGGATAAGGGGGGACTGTTATCCTGTTGTTGCTGTGGAATACGATTCGGTTACCAATCTGGTCACCTTTTCTCCATGAAATACAGAAGTTCCACCTTGAGCAACACATACACAGGGAGTGCCACTTCTGCCTTCTTCCCCAGCTGCCTTCAAAACAGAAAATCCCTCCATGATTAGGACATTTAGGGATGAAACTTCACACTGAAAGCTTTAAAGAGGAGAATTCCCACTGGAAACAATCGATTTTTTCCCTTGAAAGTCCTCAGCTCAGTGGTGGGAGGTGCATTTCCATTCCAAACAAGGCTGGGGAATGCATAGATAAGCTTCTGTCCCCAGTAAGGTCTTCAGAATAAGCAATGCCCTCCCACCCCATGCTGAATAAACAAAGATATAGCTACAAGCTGTGCATGAAACAGAACATGTAATTTGGTCCCCAGTCACTGCAAGCAGGCACTGCAAACAGATCCCTGCAATGGTGGCTAATCTTAAGCAGAAACTGCCTTGAAGTCCAATTTTATTCAGTGAATCATTTACCTAGAACATGGGTCCTCAAACTACAGCCCACGGGCTGGATCTGACCCGCCATGCCCACTTATCCGGCCCACCATAGCTTGCCACGTGAGCACATGCATGCGCGTGTGGCAAGGCTCTGGCTTGCTCGCAAGGTGATCATTTTGGACTTGCTCGGAGAAAACAATCTCTGTGCACACACACCCCTACATTGCTGCGCGCATGTGTGTGCCCCCCCACTCCTATCTGTGCCCCCTGCCCACACCGTCTTGGCGGCCCACGCCCATTGTGGGCACCTTTCAACTGCCCCTCCGTTCAAAAAGTTTGAGGACTCCTGACCTAGAAGCTAACAGACTCTCTCTCTCTCTTTAATTTTGTGTAAGCATGTAAACTTGTCCTCCTGCAACAGCATGGGGTGGACTCACTGTCCTTCATGGCCCCATCCAACTCTGCTATTCTATGATTCTATGTATGGTCCCAATCAAGATTAAGATGAGCGTGCTCTGGGAGGAGAGGGTTAAGCTGCTCCCATCCCTCCCTCCCTCAAATTCTGCTCCCTGTGGAAAGAAAGAGACATACTCTGTTGACTTTAGTGGAGGATTTCTTCTTTTTATCCAAGATACACAGCAAGATAATATAGGCAGTGATTAGGAATGAGCCAAATATCACCAAATAGTGATATTTGCTTGATTTCATTAAGTAATAAGATTTCATAGTCTCCTCTGTGAACTTAAGTGTTTGGTTGAAACATAAATAACCTTGATTTTCTCTGAGTAGGTCCCACTAAGATCTGTGTGATTTACTGTCTGGTAAGTGCTACCAAGATGTGAGTCCAACCTGGCTTAAGTCAATAACCCCAACTTTGGAGAAGGATCTTTTTTGCAGGAACACTAATAACCACAAGGTGGTAGTGGTGTTTTATTTTTAACAAAATAGTCTGTACCCTTTTAAACACTTCTAAATAAATGGCTATTTGAAAAAGAATTGGAGGTTATCCTGCATCTGAAACAGTGGCCCCTGACTTGTGTTCTTGTATCCTTCTGGTAAGATACCATAAGTGGGGCTTCTGTGGGCCTTGATTTCCCCAGAACCAAAGGGACAAAGTGGACACAGTAGTTTCCTGTACAACATCATAGCTTCCATTTGGGAGAAACTTGCCCCATAACTCAGTTTGGTGTCACAGTGCTCCATGCAAGTAAAACTATTAACAAAGTCCTTTGTAAATGTATTATTTGTGATTTTATTAATTCAAAAGTCAGAATAGAATTAATGGACACTCTAAAACAATCTACTAGTAGTCTTTAAAAATCATGGGACCAGTTTATTGAATACATCTTAATAAAAGGAGAGGAGTGTGAACCAGCACAAGAGTGGATGCAGTTCTGGAAGGGAAGTGTGAGTGGAGCAACCTGAATGAATAAATGATATTATATTAAGTAGCATGATTTGTTGGTTCTGGTGGAGGTAGCACTGTTATTATTGCATTGTTTTAGTAGTAGTTGTTGTTGTTATATTAATTGCATTGTTTCTGTTTGTTTAATTAAAATTTAATATTTTTTTTAAATGTGGCCTAATGATTTGGGCACTTCATAACCTTGCATGAAATAGATAATCAAGTAATCAAATGAAATATGGGGAGACATTAAACATAGAAGAAAATCATAGCAGTAGAAATGGCAGTGGCTGGAATTGAGCTGTTCATTGGCCACTCTTCCTTCCTGGTTACTGATTTTTTCTGTTGTATTCCAGTGGTACTCACTCACTACAGCTTTGTTAAGATCCATAAATACTTGGAACAGAAATATTAACTTAAAGCCTGAAAATTGTGAACAAAAATAGAAAATACAAAGACCATTTGAAATGGGAATTTTAAGAAAGGGAACAACATAGCTTAGTGGGGGGAAAAGCATATGCCTTTGCAGTCAGATTATCCTGAGTTCAATTCTACATCTCCAGTTGCAAAAGACCAGTGCCTGGAACCCCGCCAATGAATGTACAGCATGCTAGGCAAGATAGACAATGACCTGGCTCAACAGAGGGGAGCTTCCTGCTTGTAGAAGACTGCTCTAGCTGTGAAAGGAAACTCTGTAGCTCAAACAGATATCTTTCCAAACCAGTGTCACTTGCCAGGGATTGCAATCACAGACTACTTGATAGGTGATCCCCACCCCCCACAACTTTGGCTATACATTAGAATGCATGACCAATAAAGTAGAACAGACTTAATATCTTTGTCCAGTTTTGCTTGAATGCCTCTATTAAAATGTAATACAGTGACCAAGCAGAAATGTGGGAAACCAGTGTGGCATAGTGGTTAAGAGCATGGGACTGGGACTCAGACGATCTGGGTTCTAGTCCCCGCTCACCCATGGAGCCAACTGGGAGGCTTTGGGCCAGTCACACACTCTCAGCCCAACCTACCTCACAGGGTGGTTGTTGTGGGGATAAGATGGAGGAGGAGAATGATGTAAGCTGCCTTGAGCACTTTGTAGGAAAAAGGCAGGCTATAAATCACAATATAAATAAATATAAATAAACTTCGTAACTTGGTCTTCTGCATTGGGCCTCTCATGCTAATACAGAGTGAGGCTTAAAACCAGAGAAACTACAGGGTAGTTTGCAAGGTAGACCTGACTGCCTTCTGTGTCAGGCCACCAAGGAGCCATTGCAGCCTGGGCAGATCCCGACAATACCTGAGCACAGAGTTATTTTTATGTAGTGTTTGTTTATAATTTCTTGGCCACCTTTCAGGGTGAAAATCTCTTGAGGCAACACGGAAGGTACTGAGATTGTCAGTTTGAATAAAAATAAAACAAAAAGACCCAGATTTAATAGAAGCCTCTGAGAGCAGGTGGGTCTTCAATGAGAAGATAGAGAAGAAGCCATGGAGGTGGTGAAAACTTTGAGTGGCTATTTTCAGATTCTAACATTCCTTTGTAGTTTTCCCATGTCACCCACTTGTTGGAGTCTCCCTCGCAACTAGCCCTGCATGTGCTGTACATCCCCCTACCCTTTTAACATCTTCTAAACTGGAATCTGTGCAGAAATTTTCCCTGCACAGAATAAACATTCTGGCTTATATTATTTTGTGTTTGAGGATCCAAATCCATTGGTATGATTTTGTATGGTCGTCGTACTTGGGGATACAAAGGGTTTGCTTACAGCAAGCACGTCAGGAGTCATTTTTGCAGAAGGATCACATCAAAGTAAAATCTCATCATGAAATGGCTCCTGCAGCTTGTCTGCCTCATGATTTGCATGTCAATATCAAAGATGCAAGAGGACAGGGAAAATGTAGAGACAAAACAAGGAGCATGCCGGTGATTTACGTCTATAGGATATGCAATTAAGCTACTGAGATTGGTACAATGTTAACAGGATAGGAAGAAATGAAGGAGGAAGAACAGTATCAAAGGGATCTTCAAAAGGATCAAAACATACCAGCATTCCTCCTGCCCCTCACTCCCCATTCTGATTATGTTCTTGGAGCAGAAGATTGCCATTTAAGGCTCATTAAACTGAATAGAAGTTGTGCAGAAGTAAGGTGGACTGGACACACTGTTTGCAAATGACCTTGCCTTTTCATGAATGAGACCTGCAACAAAATGTTGGGCTGTACAGTTCAGGATGTTTGCCAATTTCATTTTGTCCTCCACCTGGCCTCTCAATTTTCAGACTTCATTCAACTTTCTGTGGTTGCTGTGTAAACTGAGTCATCACTGGGCTGCTGAGGTTTCCCTATTCAGACTTTTCTTTTCCACCATATATTTTGTATGTGAAGAGCCATGAGGTTCTCACAGCCCTGGGTGTCTCCAGATATTGTTTAACTCTGACTTTGATTCACCCCAGCGAGCAAGGAGAATAATCAGGGATAGTAGTTCATCAGTATCTGGAGGGGTCCAGCTCTGGCCACAAACTTAGGAAATCCAGGGGATAATGATATTCTGTTCGCACAATTTACTGTTCACATGCAGTTGCTGCAACTCCCTTCTTTGTCCCTTTCTTGTGGAAATCACAATTGATGGGTTCAGATCACACAATAACCCACACTGAATGGCTGAGTATATATCATCCTTGAACTATGGATTGTTGTTGAAAGGTGTCATTGTGTGGTCTGAACTCAGCTGGGGTAAGAAACCATGGTGAACAACCCACATTTCACAATCCAACAGCAACCATAAATATTCCTCATGAATTGCTTGTAGTTCAGACAACATGATAACCCATTGTTCAACAACAACCACAGTTTCATGACAATTTTCAGTTCAGTGACAACCTATAGCCATCCTATACTCAAACTTGAGTATGAGCTCTTGTGTTGTTTGAATCCAGTGACTCTCACCCTGTTGCCTGGGAAGTAGGATTTAAGGATTTAACGTCTTATAATGATATAATGTGGTTGATTAAATATACTCTTCTTCAGGCACTAGATGAAGGATCAGGTCTCTTAGATCTGTAGATGGTTTTGCTTATATAAGGTGATGCTTGAAGCTAGCTATGATAATCATTTTTAAATCTTTTTAAAAATGCTATCTCTATTGCGCTTTTCTCTTTCCCGTGTGTATGGAATAAAACTTTCCATGCTCAGACACGTCCCAGGAGTATTGTTAGCTAGATTCCCTTTTCTTCTCTTGCCAAGGTTTTGAAAATGTACACTGTGTCCCTTTCTTTTTTTAGGAGATCAGTCTGGACTGTCTTAACATTCACGTACAATTTTCTTATGGGTAAATCTGTTTATGATCTCTATCTTAAAGTTTTAAAAACCTTTCCTTGACTGACTATTTAAATAGAGTTTATGGGATTGAGGGTTACAGTTGTCATGGGGTATCTGCACTTTATCAAGCATGTGGTTCAAAGCAATGGTATTATGGATGTTAAAAGTGGCACTTTCAAGGGACTCAGTGAGTGAAACTCTACTTGTGGTTTGAGCCCACAAACCCACCTTGTCTATTGACCCTTGGTAGTGTTTTCAGTGAGAAACTCAGCATTGATGTGATTGTGACATATGGTGATCATATACCATCCACAGTGAACAGCCCCTTCTGTTCTTTTATTCCTTTGGGTCCAATCCTTTCTTTGTTTTACTCTAGAAACAGATATAAGTAGTCATTTCAACCCAGCAGTAGGCTGGCAATTTTGCTAGGCAAGAGTACGAATGTTTGAATCCAATGCTCTGACGCATTATACTGAAGACATGGTGCTTATTACAAAACACTTTTTACATGGAATCAAAAACCATTATAATTATAGACATCAGGAGGGGGGTTGTACTGATTTCATTATCTGTGTTGGGATTCTTTAATACAATTTCACATCTGATTTAATGCATTCTGCATTGAACTTGCAACTGGTGATACACAGTCATAATACAGAAGATCCATGCAGGGTAGTTTGAATCTTTTCAAGTTAGTCACATCTTGCAAGTATTGACCTAAGGGAGGACCTCATTCCAATTACAACTGAGATGGTGTTCTTAGAGTAGCATCATCTGGCCATCTGAAGATGTGGAGCATCGTGGCATACAGTCATTCCTAACCACTGTATTTCTGGATATTATTCAGCTTGATATGTCAAAGTCTTATGCACCTTATTCTTCAATACAGGAGATTATGCAAGGCATCAGACATTTCTCTTATTGTATCTCGAGTAACAGGTTACTTGTAATTACACGGATTGTGCAAAAAGGGCAACATGTGTTTACACATCAAGGCAACACAGCTCGGCAATAAGTCATGGTGAGTTGGGAGTTGTGATATCCCATAGCATGTCTGACAGATAGCTGGGCTCACCATGGCACAGAAAGAAGTCTACCCCAAAACCCTACATGGAAGGTGATCAATGAAGAAGCAGCAATGAAGCAGCATCAGGGAGCAACCACTTACAAGAGGCTGCGGATGTCAAGGGTGTGCAACTGACTGGCATAAAGCGAGCAAGAAGGACTGCAGGTTCCCTCAGGCTCATAGGATGAGGGTTCTCTATACAAGGATAAGCAAGTTGTGGGCAAGTACAGGCGGATGGCTCCAGTGTTAGTGGGATGGAGTGTGCACTCCAGGATGTCCATGATTCTGAACCTAATTGGAGGGTCTCAGCACTAAAGATAGTTCTTTTCAGACAGAAAGCTGGATACACTGACCAACTGACACTGGAGCCACCACTTTCCAGGCAAGGAATCTTTAGGTTCATAGGATCTACCTTGATTTTTACTAGAATCCAAAGATTCATGAAGCAGATCCTGATGCAAAAGGCATGAATGTAGAATTAAAGAATTCTGAGTCCAGAAATTCTGAATACCAGGAGTGGATAGAATTCATAGTCTTTCTACACAAAAGTTCATATATGTTTTCCCAAGCCTTGTTCATTTGCCAGGTATTTTGTTGTGGCTATTATTAAATGGATTGGAGCAAGAAATCCTTGCTGACCTGCTTTCTATCACTCAGTGATTTACCAGTAGATCCAAATCTACCTGGTGTCCACCTTGTGGTCCACAAAGAACCTTCTCCAGCAAGTTTGCCTGAGCTATGTGGTAGCATATAAAACTGTGCTATTTTATGCAGAAAGTTGAGGGAATAGGCAGATAATCCATGGCACATCTTTCTTTAAAGGATTAACCTCCTCCAACCTGATCTTCTCCACATGGGTTAGACTACAACTCCCACCATCCCCAGCCCATTTGACCCATCTGGAAGGTACCAGATTGGGAAAATTGGAGGCGGAAGTAATGGATGGCATACAAATTTGATAAATAAGTAAACAAATAAAAAATGATATTACACAGATCTTAAGGCTGGTGGGTTCATTAATGGTTCAGACAGCTCTTTCAGAGGGCATCTGGGGACAGGAGTTCTTGGCTAATGCTGCTATTTACTGCTGCAAGTTTTATGATGCAGCCATTTTAATCATGTTGGGATTGTTCACTTGTTTCAATTAAGCTATTTCTGAACTATTAACCTGCCTTATGAATCCCAGTGGATACAAAGGTTACATGTTACACTGTAAGAAAATAAATACATGAATAATGAGAGTCAGTTAAACAAGTGATCTGCCTTGATGGTATGAAATTTTGTTGTTTCTAAGCCAAAAGTTAAACAAAACATATTGGAACTTCAAGGAGAATGCAGCAGTGTAAATTGCAGGCTAAAATACCCATGCCCTTCCCAGATTTCCTAAAGGTCTATGCAATTCATATTTCTCTCCCAAGAACTATGGGTATACTTCTGTTGCCCATACTCAAGACGCTCCAAGGCTTGACAACATCAAAGATCATACTTTTTCTAACCCTAACTGGACCTTTACCTAACCCCTAATTTCTTCCAGAAATATCCATGTGCATCCCAGATTTCCAAAATACCTGTGCTACAGATATTTTTCTGCACAGCTTGTCCTTTCTGCCGATTCCCAACACGTTCCAAGCCTTGATGGGTTCAGTGGCACCATGGTTTTTAACACTAATCCTATCATGGTCCTTAGGCCCAAATCTAATTTCAGCTGGAAATACCCATGCTCTTCTCTGAATTGCAAAATGCCAACTTTGTGGATATGTTTGTGCCCAGCTTTTTCTTTCCACCCATTCTAGGGGCATCCCTAGCCTTGACACATTCACAGGGATGATACTTTTTTGATCCCTAACCCTTACCTGGAGTTATCCCCAACCCTGATTTCAGCCTGAAATACCCATTCCTTTTCCAATTTCCTGAAATTCCAGTGCAGTCCATACTTTTCTGCCCAGCTTGTCCTTTCTACCCATTCTCAACAGCTTCCAAGGCACAGCAGTTTCACCAGGTCCATATTTTTCTTACTCTAGCCCTAATTTTAACCTTAACCTTCATCTGTATCTTGGCCTCTAATATTAATATCAATGCTTACTATAAGGACTATAATTTTTCTTTTCCTAAGTCCAACCCTGACCAGAATCCTAGCCTCAAGTTCAGTTGGAAATACCCATCTCCTTCCCTGAATTCCAAAATGCCAGCATTATTGATTTTTCTGCCCAGCTCATCCTTTCCAGCCGTTCTAAGGACATTCCAAGCCTCAAAACTGTCACAAGGACAATACTTTTTCTAACCCTAACCCTAAGCTGGACCTCTGCCCTAACCCTAACCTCAGCCTGTAAAGACTCAACTGTAACCCTACTTTCGGGCTGAAATACCCATGCCTCTAGAGAGATTTCTTTGCCTCAGGTAGCAAAATGTGCCATCCCTGAAATGGAGACAGACCAAATTGCAGCACTCTGGAATACTTCGCTGCTGGGTATGCTATTATCCACACTCTATCTCCAAAGCAGAAACTGTTTTGCCTCAAAGTTGTGTCATACCTGCTGCTACTAGAATACAAACAGATCAGGATGCAAGATGGTAACTTTATTGTCTCCCTTACAGAAGAACAGAAAAGGAACAGCAGACTGCTGACTCCACCTAGATACAATTAAATCCAGTGCCACCTTGTTTCTTAAGTCATACAATAACCCTGTTCACATGCTGCCTTGAGAGACAGCAAATGCCATACACTCGTGCAGTTCATCGGTGTTAGTTATTTTATAAAAATAAGTACCCCTAACTCTTCTCAATTGCAAGTGGCTGACAATATAAAGTATCCATAATACTAGAATTGCTTTAATGCAAGCTCATAAAAACAAATAAGAACAGACAGAGAATCAGATAAAATTCCAGACCAATTCAGTCAGAAATAATTTAACTTCCTTTTTTTGTTTTGTTTACAAGGTCTGGACATCTCCACTAAACCATTTTGAAGTTGCTAGTCTTTCCCAAAATGATTGTATAGATAAGACTTACTGCTTCTCAAGAGCAGCACCAACTGTTGATGGTAAACAAGTATTAGAATTCTCTGTGCATTTCATTTTGTTATTTTGTGGAAGCATTTTAAGTGAGAGAGCATTTACAATTTAGGGCGCAATCCTATGCCTGTTTAAAACAGAAAATCGTATGTGTAGGTCTCTTTCCTGTCTAAATGTGTAGGATCCTTAATTTGGCAAACAACCAGTTTGGCAGATGGGTCCTTAATTTGGCAAACAACCCAACACAATCTGTTAGTTGGTCAAGTACATGAAGTAAATGGATTGGCTGCAGTCAGGTTCACATAATCCCACTCTCCATGTGTTTAATTTTATTGGTCTTCTTGCGGGGACAAGTGGGGTTGACATACTCATGAAAGAGTATGAACTGTTGAACCTTGACTGAAAACTGGATTGGTTGCCTCCTGGGATATTGTGATTTTCTCCAATTTAAGAAACAGTGTTCATAAAAGGCACTGATATAGGGAAAGAGAAAGAACTGGATATTTTTAAAAGATAAATATTTTTACAAATTAAAGGACTTACAGAATTATTGTGATGAATAAGTCTAGAGGAGAAAAAAGATTAAAGGCAATGTAACAATAGAATATAAGAAGGAAGGCAAAGAGTGAATTCTGCTATCCTTTTAGCAGAAGATAGGATATATAGCAATTGGTTTAACTGGTGTGCAAACTAATGGAGATTAAATATAAGGAAAAAGTGTCTTACTTGTAAGAATAGTCTGGTACTAGGAAAAGAAACACAGAAAGATTGTAGAAACCTTTTAAGCATTTTCATTAAGAAGCTAAGCCAAACACCAAGAAGTGCACTCAGCAGGGGGACACAGTCGCCTCAGGTGGCAGATCCTGGGAAGGCTGGAATCTGCACTGACTAGGAAGTAGGATGAGCTGAAAGAAATTGTTTTGTTGCTAGGAATTGGATGAAGTAGGAAAACTGTCTATTTTAGATGGATATGCTTTTTTACATGCTATTTCATAAGTGCTCATTGAGTCAACAGATAAAACTCTTTTGAAATTAGTAGTATCATGAGCATAAGTGTTTAACTGTTGCTTTACAAAACCATTAGTAAAACATACATCTGTTGGTCTTTGTCTGGTGCCCTGATTTTCATTCCATCTCTAATTGCATTTCCTACCCTGATTAGCTGGGTTGCTATGGAATTCCATAAGTGACAGCAGAGTTTCAGGTGCCTTCCTAGGGGAACAATAAAGACTTTCCCTTGGTGTTAGCAATGAGGACCACAGGAGGGAAAGAGCAAATAGAGGAGATACGTTAGTTGACTTACTTATCTTCTTCCCTCTTGTACATGCTATGACTTTGCTATGACACAAAAAAAAATCCAGAAATGAATTATGTTTTGTGTAAACAGGAAGTGGACCAGGTAAATGTCTAATTACCCATTCCCCTAATTGAAAGTTCCACCGAGGGTGAGCTAGGTAAAGTGAGTCTGCACACAGCAACATGTAATCTGGACGATGATGTCAATTACTAACTCATGGCTGTTCTTCTTTTAACCATTTGCTAATTCATCCTAATACGTTTCCTTAAATTGTTGGGCACTACTTACTAATCTCCTGATGTACATTTTAGGCACATCAAAGAATCATGCCTTTTTCTTTTTAAAACACACATCACTTAAAGGTATTTTTAAAAATGTCTGATTAGTTTAATTTGAAGAATTTGTATCCTACTTTCCTCTCAGGGATAATCACAGCAGCTTACAATATTTTATGTTTTAAGAAAGATGCCCCCCCCTTTTTTTTTTTTTTTTTTTTTTAGGAAAAGCATCAGGACCATCAAACAAAGCATATCCAGTCACTAGCAATATGCATCTTGGAATATGCTAGTCCTAGTAGCCAGAAAAAAGCAGCCAATGGTAGAAGTAGGCAGGTCTCTTTTGGATGGATATTGAGTTCCCTTGATGCTGCCAATAGCAAAGACTGCATCTCTTGTACCTGCTAATGGAACATTTGATGGCAGAGTGATGGAGCCCACGACCTTGATCTCGACACTCAGGAAGATTCATGTCAGAGAAGGGAGTTCTTAATGCGTGCTATTCCCAGACCACTGAAGACAATGACATTCAGAATCAACACTTTGAATTCAGCCCATAAACAATCTGGGAAGGTACTGAAAATCATACTGTGTAGTAATGGAATAATATTTATTTATTTATTTATTTATTTATTAAAACATTTCTATGCCGCCCCTTGCCAAGGCCTCGGGGCGGCTTACAACCTCGAATACAAAATACATTAAAACAATGACAATTAAAATATATACAGTAAAATAAAATAAGCCACCCTGGCCGAATAAAATTCAATAATATTAACATTTAAAATGCTGCATAAATAAAAAGGTCTTCGCCTGGCGCCGAAAAACAAATAACGACGGCGCCAGGCGGACCTCTCTGGGGAGCGCATTCCATAACTTAGGCGCCACCACTGAGAAAGCCCTCCTCCGAGTAGCCACTCTCCTAATTTCCTTCACTGAGGGCTCCCGGAGGAGGGCCTCTCCTGCTGATCTCAAGGGGCAGCTGGGCATATATGGACGTAAGCGCTCCTTCAGGTAACCAGGACCCAAGCCGTTTAGGGCTTTATAGGTCATCACCAACACCTTGAATTGGGCCCGGACTTCAATGGGAAGCCAGTGAAGCTGACGGAGAACTGGAGTCATGTGAGCATAACGTCCAGTTCCTGTCAGCAGCCTGGCAGCTCTATTTTGAACCAATTGAAGTATCCGGACCGTCTTCAAGGGCAGCCCCACGTAGAGCGTGTTACAGAAGTCAAGACGGGAAGTCACCAGTGCATGAGTCACTCTTGCGAGGCTGTCGTACTCCAGATAGGGGCGCAGCTGATGAATCAGCCGAAGCTGGAGGAAAGCGCTCCTCGCCGCTGCTGTTACCTGAGCTTCGAGTGAAAGCTCCGGGTCGAGGAGCACTCCCAAGCTGCGGACCTTATCCCTAGGAGGGAGTGCAACCCCGTTCAGGACAAGGTTCAATTCACCTTCTCCGAAGCCGGAACCGCCTACCAACAGGACCTCCGTCTTGTCTGGATTGAGCTTCAGTTTATTGGCCCTCATCCAGCCCATTACCTCGGCCAGGCACCGGTTCAGTACAGCCACTGCCTCACCTGGATTGGTGGAAAACGAGAGGTAGAGCTGGGTATCATCAGCGTACTGGTGATTCCGCAGCCCACACCTCCTGATGACCTCTCCCAGAGGTTTCATGTAGATGTTAAACAGCAAGGGGGACAAAATGGACCCCTGCGGTACTCCATGGCATAGCTGCCATGGTGCAGAGCCATAGTCCCCCAGCACCACCTTCTGGAATCGGCCATTGAGATAGGAGCGGAACCACTGCAAAGCAGTGCCTCCGACCCCCAGTCCCGCAAGCCTATCCAGAAGGATACCATGGTCGATGGTATCGAAAGCCGCCGAGAGGTCCAGGAGAACCAACAGGGACGCACTCCCCCTGTCCTTCTCCCTGCACAGGTCATCGTACAGGGCGACCAAGGCAGATTCAGTACCGTACCCGGGTCTGAAGCCGGACTGAAATGGGTCCAGATAATCAGTTTCATCCAAGAGTGCTTGGAGTTGTCCCGCCACCACTCGCTCTAACACCTTGCCCAGAAACGGGATGTTGGCCACTGGTCTATAATTAGTGGCCATCTCTGGATCCAGTGACGCCTTCTTCAGGACCGGTTGGACTACCGCCTCCTTTAAAGGGGCAGGCACCCAACCCTCCCTCAGAGAAGCGTTAACCACTTCCAAGATCCAGGTTCCAATCCCGTGCTTGGAATCCTTTATTAACCAAGACGGGCAAGGGTCCAAAAGGCAAGTGGTGGGACGTACTCGTCCAAGCACCTTGTCCACATCATCGGGCCGCAGTAACTGAAATTCATCCAATAATTCTGGACCAGACGGTAGCATCGGTGTCTCCCTTAAGACCTCTGACTCAATAGTGGAATCCAGCTCGTGACGAATCTGAGCGATTTTCTCCCTGAAATGCCTGGCAAAGTCATCACAGCGGGCCTTTGAGGGTGGAATCAGATCTTCTGTCAGACCTGGACAGACCAGGCCTTGCACCACTCGAAAGAGCTCCGCTGGACGGCATTGTGAGGAGGCAATGGAAGCGGAAAAAAATCTCTTTTTCGCCGCCCTCACCGCCACAGCATAGGCCCGATAGTGGGCTCTTAAGTGTGTTCGGTCAGATTCATCCCGTGATTTCCTCCACCTACGCTCTAGCCGTCTCCCAACCTGCTTCATCGCCCTCAGTTCAGGAGTATACCAAGGGGAAGAGCGGGCTCTGCCCGGTGGGAGAGGGCGCTTAGGAGCGATCGTGTCTACAGCCCTGGTCATCTCCCCGTTCCACAGTTCGACCAGAGCGTCGACAGGAGCACCCGTCTTGTCAGCCGGAAACTCCCCCAGAGCCTTCAGGAATCCTTCCGGATCCATCCGGCTCCAGGGGCGGACCCACACAATCGGGTCCGCACCCTTACAGAGGGAGAGGTCACTCTCGAGCACAAACCTCACCAGGAAGTGATCTGACCATGACAGGAGAGTCAAGCATAAATTTGCCACCCTCAGACCACCCTCTTCCTGCCCCGTCGAGAAAACCAGGTCCAGAGTGTGTCCACGTTCATGGGTCGGGCCGGTGACATGTTGAGACAGCCCCATGGCCGTCTTGGAGGCCATGAAGTCCTGAGCCGCCCCGGTCAGACTAGCCTCGGCATGGAGATTGAAGTCCCCCAGGACCAACATCCTGGGGGTCCTCAACACCAGGTCCGAGACCGTCTCCGTCAGCTCAGGCAGGGAGACTGTTGGGCAGAAGGGTGCACGGTACACCAACAGAATCCCCAATCTGTCTCGATCGCCCAACACCAAGTAGAGACACTCCAGCCCCGGTCTCGAAGGGACAGGAAGTCCTGTGGGGGAGATGGAGGCTCGGTAAACTAAAGCAACCCCCCCTCCCCTCCCCTCCGGCCGTGAACGGTGCTGAACCAGATACCCGGGCGGGCACATTTGAGAGAGGGCGACATCCCCCCCCTCTCTCGCCCAGGTCTCCGTTATGCAGGCCAGGTCGGCCCCCTCATCCACAATCAAGTCATGGATGAGGGCAGATTTGTTATTGACCGACCTGGCATTAAGCAACAGCACCGTCAGGCCCAAGGGGCGACTGACAAGACTCCCTGGCACCCTCTGGCTGGGAGCAAAACCAGAAGTAGGGACAGGTGTCAGCCATCTGTCCTTCCTTCTTCTATGCGGACACGTTAAGCTCCCACCGCTGTTACGTCCTCTGCCCACCACCACCCCAATGGCCGCGCCGGTGCGCTCCCCAGGAAATGCAAGCAGCAGCATGGCCAGGGACGACTCCATAAAACAATATAAACACTATAAAATTATAAAAACATTTAAAAAGATTCAGCGCTCAGCAGGAGGGCCTAACACAACGAGAGTGAGAGCCCCCTGACCAGCCCAGCCCAGCCCAGCCCAGCCCCCCGAATGGCCCCCCCAAACGGTGGCAACCGTCCTTTGGCCGACGCCCTTCGGCCACCGGCCCCGGCCGCCGCCGGCGCTTTCAAGGCCCCGGGCTCCCGACGTCCCGCCTCGGCCGGCACGCCTCGAACGCGTGCAGGGGCGTGGCAGAACAGCCAGGTGGGTGGTGGAATGGCGGGCGGCGCGGCGTGGTCTACTCAGTCTAATATGATCCAGTCTCTGGGCCCAAGTAAAAACTTTGCTGCCTGCATCTTGGACTAAAGTGCTAGGTTGTCTTCAGAGCACACGGAAAGCACATTTCAATGACTGTAATTTGGAATGACTGAGCCCAGGGCCAGTTTCTCTAGCAAAACCCCTTACTGGTACACAAGTGAAAACTGGTAAAAGGCATTCCTGGCCATTACTGCCACCTAAGCACCCAGTGATAACACTAGATCCAGGACTACCCCCAAGTAACAAACTCCCAAAGGGAGTGCAACTTGATTCAGAAAAGCTATTGTGGGTTATGTTAGATGTAGTAATTTTTAAAACATTATATCTGTTTTTAGCGTTTCTCCTTCATAGTCATAAAATACATGAAGAGGAAAATCTGGACTTGAAACTGATTGCTAGTGCTGTCCAGGGGAGAGAGATCTATGAGATTTTTTTTCTGTCATTATAATGCCCAGTACAGTAGCACCATCATTCAACATCCCCCCTGCAACCCCATCATCCTCCTGATACAATTTCTGTCATTATATCACAGGTTTCTTTGCCACAGTTTTTGTTTTTTCAATAACTTGTGGTTATCTTGTGATATATAGTCTGGTGTGTCCTAACCTTGTTTTATTGTAACTTGGTTGTGGGATGGTTTCAGCTTCAAGTCAGGGAGCATAATTTAAAACAAAATGAAACATTATTTGCCAATATGCATGTTCAGGCCTTTGCATCTGAGAATACTCCCACTGCCGCCCTTTCAGCCCTCTCTGTCAGTTTGGATCTCTGGATCAGCACACGGGAAAATACTGCTGTGAAGAATAGCTTGGAAATTTCTGCAGCCACCCTGCCATGAGCACAACCTCTGCCCCTATTTCAATATTTGGCCCTTAACTCTGGGTACCAGATTTAGCTACGAATTCACCCAAAACAACAAAAAAATATATGTGAAAGGGAAGGCTAAAACTAAGAATTAGCTGAGTATCAAAGCAACCAAAAAGGCTTTTTTCAGACACATGCATAGTAAGACAGGAAAGGAATAGTTGTTCAGCCACTGAATTGGATCACAAAGTGACAACAACTGACAAAAAGAGACAAAATTGCTCAGTTCCAACCTTGCTCAGTTTTCTCCCATAAGTTGATCTATGAGACCTACAAAAGTGATGTGCTGCAAGGATTGCTGCTTGAGACTGATAGGCAAAAGGTCAAGAAACACTGAATTACTTTGAATGAGTTCAGATCCCCAGAGCCTGATGAGCTGCATCTTAGAGTAATAAAGGAACTGGCAGAAGAATTCTCAGAAACACTCTTTTATCTCGGAGAAATCATGGAGGATAGAAGTGCCAGATGTCTGGAGGAGGGCTAATGCTGTTCCCATCTTCAAAACCAGAACCTGGAAACAACAGACAAATCAGCCTGACATTGGTTCCTGGGAAAATTCTGGAGCAAACTCTAAAGCAGACATTCTGCAAACATCTTGAAGGCAATGCAGTGATTCCTAGAAGCCAGCATGGATTTCTCAAAACTCAGATCTGTCAGACTAATCAGATCTCATTTTTTGATCAGGTGAGTTCTCTTGTGGACTGTGGAAATGCTGCGGACATAATATATGTTGACTTCAGCAAATCCTTTGACAAGGTGCCCCATGGCATTATGATTAGCATACTAATTAAAACAAGTCTAGATGAAACAACTCTCAGCTGGATGCACAGTTGGCTACAGAACTGAAATCAAAAAGTGCCTATTAATGGTACCTTCTCAAATGGGGGAAAGGAAGCAATTGGGTCCCACAGGGTTCAATCCAGAGTCCAGTGAATATCAACATTGTTATTAATAATTTGGATGAGGAAGTGCAGGGACTGCTTATCAGATCTGCAGATGACAAAAAATAGGGTGGGATAGCTAATATTCTGGAAGACCTAAACAAAATTCAAAGTGATCTTGATAGGTTGGAACACTGGGCTGAAATAAATGCACCTGGGGAAAAGGATCCAAATTCATAGTTACAGGATGGGGATACTTGGCTCAACAGTACTACAAGGGAGAAATATCTTGGAATTGTTGTGGATCACAAGCTGAATATGAGTCAATAATGTGAAGTGAGAGCAAAAAGGCAAATGTTATTTTAGGTTGCATAAACAGAAATACAACTTCCAAATTATGTGATGTACTACTTCCTCTCTACTCAACACTGGTTAGCCTCATCTTGAAACATCCAGTTCTGGGTATCACAGTTTAAGAAAAAAGCAGACAAACTGGAAAAGGTTTAGAGGAAGGTGGCAAGAATGTTCAAGAGACTGGAAATGAAGACCTGGGAGGGGAGACTGAAAAAAATAGGCTTGTTTAGCTTTGAGAAGTGTGGGGAGAGATACTATAGCATTCTTCAGGCACTTGAACAGTTGTCAGAGATAAGAACTGGGATCTCTTCTCAGTCTCTCCATGCTACAGAACATGGAATAATGGGGTCAAGTTACAGAGAGCGAAATTCTGGATGAATATCTGGAAAAACTTCCTGAGCAATATGGCAACTTACCATTATCTAGTGAGATCATGGGCTCTCCCACACTGGAAGTATTAAAGATGCTGCAGGACAGCTATCTATTCTAGATGTTTTAACCTGGAGTCATTAAGCAGTGGTTTTGACCTGATGGCTTATTGGCCCCTTCCAACTCTACTGTTCTTATTTTGTTATTCGGTTATTTATTTGTAATTATAGTTTTATATTTTAATCTGTATTTTATACTGTTTATTTGTAGTTTGTTTTGTATTTTGTTGCTGTAACCCACCCAGGGAGCCATATGACTAATTTATTTATTTATTTATTTATTTATTTAGAACATTTCTAACGGGGCTGGCTAGAAATTTAATAAATAAATAATAAGTAAAAAACTGATCAAGCTAGGTACATGCGTGCTTACAAAGCAGAGGGAAATGGTAAATTTACTTTTAGGTTAATCTGTCTCTTCTTTTCTTTTCGAAGAAATTACAAAGATAATGAAAAACTATTACTCCGGGGGTTTCAAAAGCTGGTTCTCATGAAATATATTTAATACCAGTTTATCAAGGTAGTTTGACAGCACGGGAATGGTAATACACATTGAGGCCAAATGTAAGCAACAATGCGCTTGAGCCAACATACTTTTGCTAAAATCCCATTCTCTATTTGATTACAACTAAAGCCTCAATGATGAACTCCTTTAATTTCTTGAACATCATGTAAACAACACCACTGATGTGCCCTATAGCTAGCTAGTAGCTGAAGAATTGGAGAATATTGGTATTACAATAATAGAACAAGTAAAAACACATCTATACCATTATTTTATTTATACATCATCAATGTGTTATGAAAATGACATACCATATGGAGCGCGAGTTAGAGGACACATTTAATTTAGATTAACACTCTATGTGAATATATATGAACATTGATACTGAACATAGATAAACACTGGTATCACTCTTATGAGTACCTCAAAGGATGTCACAAAGAGAAAGGTCCAGATCTCTTCTTGCTGATACCAGAGTGTAGGACATGGAATAATCAATTCAAGCTGCAACCCAGATTTAGGTTGGACATCAGGAAGAACTTCCTCACTGTCAGAGCAATATGAGTGGAACCAGCTCCCTAGTGTGGGCTCTCCCACACTACACATTCAAAAGGAAACTGGACAGCCATCTGAGTGGGATCGTGTAACTTGGTGTCCTGCAACAGCAGGGGGTTAGGTCCAATGCCCTTCATGGCCCCTTCCAGCTCTACTATTCTGTGATTCTGACTCCACTCAAGCTGAACAGTGAGAATGAGGAGACCGACCTAAATGTCTCTCTCCTCATGCACAGCTAAGCTATGGGTGACCGTCTGCCCCCATACTCTTCTGCAAACATGCAGTCCTGATTCAGACTGAGACCAAGAGGAAGGGGAGGGCTTAAGCTTTTCTCACCCCCATGACCTGCACAAACTCCATGTAGGCTGAGGCGCCCGCAAGCGAGGAGGGGTCAGTCAACTGGCCATCCAGACAGGCAGGCAGGCAGGCCAGCCGGCCGGCTGCACAAGTGAGCAAGTGGGGGCAACACCATTGCCACATCACTTCAACCAACAAGGGATGCTGGGATAGGCATGAATCACCCTTCCCCGCAGGGGCTGACCAGAGGTAAAAAGCCTCTCTATTGGAATCGAAAGAGACACTTTTTCTTGCTGTGACACACTCCTTGGGTTATGTGGAATCTTAGGGTGAAAAGGTGGGGCAGGGAAACCTAACAGCTGCTCTCCAAGTGCTATGGTCCCTGACTGGATTTGAGCTGTGGTTTACATAGGAACAGGGAAAGCCAATCACACATATCTTATATGCAAGTTTGAAGGAGCATTTAATTTGGCCCAAAGGCATTAAGCATGAGTGAGTGCCTGCCTGTCTGTCTGTCTTTTTGCTAAACAGTGGCCTATTAAAGCAAAAGATGATCTGGATGAAAGTTCTGCATTTATCATACCTAAGCCAAACAAGCCCTACTTTAATCCTCACATAATACAGATATAGTCTCACATACTCATATATACTCTTAGGCCAACAAAGGTTTGACAACTCAACCAAATATGAAAACATAAAAATTTGCTGGTTATTGTGTGTGTGTTTATATTTATAGTGGGAATCTCTGCTAGGACTATAATGATCTCAGATTCTCCAAAAGTCTCAAACAATAGGCAAATTGAGAAAAAAAAATGTAGATGCCTATCTCACTGGAGCATGTGGTTTTATAACTAGCAAAATCACATAGCAGAAATGACTCCACAGTACACAGAATGTGGGAAAGTTCAGTAACTGTCAGAGTTACACTTTTAATTCTGCATAATCTGAAATTACTTTTTCATCCTTCCTTTCTGTAGTTTGAATTACTCTCCCACACTGCCACAAAGCAAGCATTTGTAATTCTTCTATGTGCTATACTTGGAAAATCTATAAAAGTCATTGCTGAGGTTTTACATTTTGGAACCAGCAAGAAGCAATTGAAAAAAAAGCAAACATATGGTGTTACCATAGATAAGCAAATTAAATAAAAAGAAAGACTCTGTAAGATAATTATATTGCTAGTGGTACTACTGAGAAAAGCTTGGGTGGTTTTTGTGTATGAGCAACTGAAGAAATAGAAAAAGAAGAATCATATGCTTGGAAAGGCAGAAGCTATTACTTTTTTACTCTTATGTGGTACACAAAAATGTGATGATAACCAATTAACAACATTCCATTACAAATAAAGCTCACATTTACAGAAAATATCACATACGGTATATTGGGTAAATTGTAGTTATTTTTCAATATAACACCTAATTCTGAATGCCAAGTCATGATTCAATCATCCAAGCCTCAGGTAGACTTCTTAATGGAATGTGCACTGTTCTAAAATAAATTGTAGCAATTTAGAAAGAGATTGGAGGGGAACACTACCTTCTAGCTGCCTCTGAACCACCAGGACCTACAGACTTGCATCAGGCTCTCCCAAACCAGCTATCCCCACAGGGACATGGCGACATGAATTCAGACAGCACCAGTAGGACCATATTAGCTACACAGAACTCACCTGCCATGCACCTTTTGAAAGCCCAGAGGATGACCAGGGTCTTTTTGGAGTCTTTCGGCTCCATTAATGAGAATGGATTTTAACTTCACAAGCGAAATAGGATTGAAATAGGATTGATTGAATTGAAATAGAATTGAGCGAAATAGGATTGCATTGAGGCTGCAAAATTTGGCAGCCTCCATTTAATTTTGCCAAACATTTGAACAAAATGTTGCCATTTAAATTGATATGGAAAGATGCTACCATTTGTTTATTGTCAGAGAGGCAATGGTCCTTTCTCTGGAAACATTAGAATGAGGACCAAAGCTGATTATAAGCAAGAACTTAATTTTACTCAAATATAATTACTGCAATCTATAGGACTTCTTGCATGAGAAAGAATTATGATGTACATGGGAAATACAATAGTGTTCTTTCTGGTGTTTGGTCATCTCTTTACGTTTCTCACTATTGCTTCCCTCCACCCTTCAGTTAATAGGAAAGGCTTTATTGGCTGAAATTTACATATGCATTGGATAACTGAAATATCTATAGACTGGGACAATTCACTTAGGCACAATCCTAAGCAAAGTTAGACAGGAAAAAGCCCTACAATTCCTTTTTGTAGGACCTTTTTCCTGCCTAATCTTGCATAGGATTGTGCCTTTATATTTCATTGTTTCCAAAAAATATTTGGAAGAATACTTAACCAGAGACATTTTATACTCAGTCAAATTTCTGTAATGTTGAGGGACTATAACGGCTGTGGTATCTAGCAAGCTGCTCCATCAGGAACACAACCAAACAAAATCCCAGTTAAGGACATCATTTGTTTTTCTACAAATTTTGTCATTAAATAGCCCTAAATACATATATTTCGGCCAGCAAATTTTCATGAACACCATACAGAAACTGTACACAGAATTTTATTCTGAGCAAGAATCTGTGCAAATATTCTTCTATTCATTTATTAAATTTTAAGAAGCAAACACAGTTAAAGAAGCAAGTGCATATAACATTACAGCTCATATAGTATTAATGCTGAAAACAAACATTTAAATCTAATTTTCTTTTTAAAGAAAGGCATTTTATGTATTACTGTTTTCCCCCAAATTCACTAAACGCATATTCACATACCTCTTACAGCTTTCATTTACATTGTATTTTTAAAAATTGTAAATATGATCACATGATAACTCATAGCTAAAGTGCTCATGTGCTGTTCTGTCACTCAAGAACACCCCCCTCCCAGTTTTTAAATCAATGGTTCAGGAAGAAATGGGGATGAATGTATAGACTGCGATATATTTGGAGATTCTCTTCCTGTATCCAAACTGTTTGTTGGACTTCTGTTATTAGTGTACAAAGTCTGCCTCCTGCTGATAGTCTCAGAATCATCCTTGTTCAGCCTTTGTTCCATTTTTTGACACCACAGGAAGCTGCGTATGAAGTCTTGGAGAAGGTGCCCACTAAAGAACATGTAGATCCATGGGTTGCAACAACTGTTCAAGCAGGCCAGAAGAGCAGTGACTGTAGTTAAAATGTTCTCGGACTCTGTCAAGAAAAGATAGAGTATTGCTTAGCAAAAATCTACAATACGGTATGCATTGCATTGTATTATATACAGCATAGTATTTATTCCTGTGATTTTAATAAGAATGAATAGAGCTAAGCTGATGTAGCGAGTGGGCCCAGCTTTACAGACTGTTCAGATAAAGTCACCTGATTCTGAGGAAGAGGTGAAGGAGCAAGTGGGATCGTAGGAGTTCACTGATTCAAGGTTATCGAGTGAAGTTTCTCAGGCACAGCATGAGAATTTGGCTGCTTTGGCAGGGGAGGAAGGGTTTTCATGGAGCATAAACTTCCTGAAACAGTCCTAGACTCAGTAGATGGGAGGCGATGGGAGAAGCGAGCTGCCCAGTGCTCCCACCATTTATTTATTTATTATTTATTTAGAAAATTTCTATGCCACCCCATTCGCCGAAGCCTCGGGGTGGCTCACCATCCAGACCTAATGCAGCAAGAGCCACCCTGAGGGTGGAGTCAGAAGCTTTTCTGAGAGGGAAGGACAGAGGGGAAGTTTCCAGTTTGGATTCAATTCTTTACATAAGCAGATGCTTATCCCTCAACTTTAAATGAAAGTTATACTGTTCTGTCATGTGTTAAATTTCAGTAAAAGAATTTCCCTTCAAAGGGTCTGTCTGGCATTCAATAAAAAATAGGAAAAGAGGGAGAGGACCAGCTCATGACAGCAGAATCAGACATTCAAAGCTGGACCCCATAGCAGGCAATAGCCTGAAGCCACTGTATAGCCTTGTAACATATTCTCAAAGGGAAACCAGCACTTTGTCCATCATACACAGAGCAGCTGAATGCATGTCTGTCCTCTCTGTGCTTCATAAGTTGAATCTGTGAAGTCACAAGTGAGCATCAATGAATTCAGAGCTGTTTATTCCCAGACAATTATGCATAGGATTGTAGTCATTCCCTGAAGACTAAAGATTTTATGAACTGGCTGGTTTATTTGCTTGTTTTCAAAAGTATACATATAATGATAATCAGGATTTTAGTTCCTTTCAATACTTATAGAAATGCTGTATCTATATTGACACACAGACACACACACAAACAAAGCGAGAGAGCAACAGGAGAGACTTATCTTCAAGAACTTCTACTGATTGTCCTTAACATCATGGCTCTGGGTGCTACCACAGGAACCAGCTGCACATCAGAATTTGCCAGTACACCACTGACTTCTTCTCAAGATCAGTTAGCCTTCCACCCCCATCAAAAATACTTCCTAAAAGGCACAATAGTCTTATGTATGTCCACCATCATGCTGGGGAACACTGGGAATTGTACAGCTTTTTCCTGTCTAAACAGAAATAGGATTGCACCCTAAATAGCATTTTTAAATGTATAGACTGGACTCCAGCAGCAAGTCTTTAACTGAACTACTTTAATGTACTGCTGTAAACTGCAAGATTGGTTGGTGCTAATTTTTTGGTCATAGGTATATAAAGAGCATTAATGAAATGTAGAATCTTTTACAACAATCTAAGCTTGAAAATAGGGATCAGTCCAACTGCCTTTATTTATTTGTTTTCCTCTGCTTTTCAGGACAAAATGCCTTAACAAATTAACTTACAAGGTACCTATGTTGGTATACATAGAACTTAAAACTGAGCATCATTCAGTCAATGCTTTTTCTCCCTCCTAGAAGCCTGTGTTCTGAAATAGCTTTATGAGTTTCTGGAACAAACGTCTGAAACTAGTGTTGTCTATTTGAATGCTACAAAGGCAATCCCGCCTGCTGCACCGTTAGTAAACTCCCAGTTGGTCTCAGCCGCAATTCGGCCCCTCAGGTGCAACACATACTAATATAGCCATTACTGCACTTTAATCTGTACATTTCCTTGCTGGCACACAGGTTCTGTATGCTTAATGCCTCTTCAGTTTTGTTTGTACCATTCTTGCTCATTCCATATAGCTACTTGTAAATTCAACTCTGGTTTTGTTATATTCCAGTGCAAACAATCTAATGCTTTCTTATATTCCAGTTAACTCTCTGTTTAGTTAATAGTACAAACACATCCCTTCTTCTTGTAATACCAATCTTTATTTATATAAAGACATTAAGAGCATCTAAGATTTGGTATCCTACAAAGATCTAATCACACACAGACTTCTGGAAGCAGCTTTCTCCATAGGAATCCATTTAGTGTAATAAGGTCTTGCATAGTTCATTTGTGCTATAGGGATATATTTGCCATTGACCTGGTGCAGAGACTTTTCATTGATGGATGGCCAAGCAGTTTCCCCTGGTTCCATTCTGCTTTTTATTCTATGGTTCCATTATGCAATGGATTTTACTGTGGTTGTCTTCAGACAAGAAAAATGAATTTCAGAATATCACTAACAGATTATGAACATGTAATGTTTGCTCAATATACATCTCTATGATTTTTTAAGATTTATGTACCAGCAGAAATTATGGGATACAAATCCAAAATAAAATTGAATTAAGGCATTTTATCTTTGTACAATGTCTCTGAAAAATCTTCCATTATGTCAGAACCCCAAAACCCAGGGAGAAATTTATCAAGTGATTATGTCATAAGGATTTGTTTGTTTCTTAGTTTAGAAAAGACCACATACTTCCTAATTATTATTATTATTATTAGGAAGCATTCCTAATTATTAGCATTCCTAATTATTATTATTTCAGATTGTGTTTCAGAGAGAAAAACCTATAATTATGAAAAATTCTTATGAAATGATATAAGCATGCAGAGGTTCATTCTTCAGTAAATATCAGGATGTGAGCCTCTCTTACAAAATCTGAGTCCTTATTTATTGTAAATTAATTTCTGGAATTACTACTGTGGGGCTGTTTGCATTTTACATGAAGTCCACAAACAAATATTGGTTGGTTAGTTCAATCCAGCAAGTGTAATTCAGCCCCTTTTCAGACCTGCTTTTCTTGTACAGTTGACAAATCATGATCCTGCAGAGAATTAAAAGCTACAATTGGCAGAATTTCCTCCTTGAAGCTCTCAGTTACATGAATCCAAACAGGATCTAGATTCTTTGTCCTCCAAACCATCCTTGCCTCTCTACTTCCTTCTTAGCATTAACAATCACCTCCTCCTGACCCTAGGAGCTATGTGAAGTTTTGCCCCAGAGACACTGCCAAAGAAGAAAATACTGGGACAGATGAACAAACAGGCAACTCTTCGTGTTGACATCATATAATCGTGAGATGTAGGAAGTGAGCTTGCATCCTGCTCTTTGCTCAGTTTTTGTGATACCTTACTGTTTTCTGAGTGCCTCCAAGGCTCAGTGAAGCTTTGGAGAGAACCTGGATCCTTTTACCAAACAAAAATAAGTGGAGGGACTTACTTCACCATGACTTCAGAAATTCTTGCTGCATTACTCATGTCTGCCAACTCTGCACAGTGTACAGAGAAATCCAACCCTTCATTGGATTCAAAATGTCTCCCTGACATTGCATCTCAGCAAACTGAAGTGGGGCATGCCAGTGATGTGCTGGCAAGCACATCTGAAGACTCTACTTCTGGCAGAATTATTGAGGGATGACAGAAGCCTTACTGGGCCTTCCCCTACCACAGGATCCCCCCTAACTAGCCCCCATCCTTCACCGCTGCCAAATAAGGCATTCATCCACCCACACTTCGAAGTCCCTCACTCCCTATTCCACCCCAGAAGTAGCTCACCCACCCACATGCCACCAGTACTGTCCCTAAAGGCCATTAGCCACTTGCAACCACCAAAGCACCTCCCCTCTATCACTAACCCTGATGTGGTCTCTAACCCACTTACACTGCTACCTCTACTACAGAAGTCATGGAAACATAGAATAGTAGGGTTGGAAGGGGCCAAGGCGGCCATTAGGTCCAACCTTCTGCTGTTGCAGGACACCAAGTTATACCATCTCACAGCCCAGGTTCTTGTTGCATGCCTCTACTGTGAGAAAATCCATGACCTCTCCCAGCAACTGGCTCCACTGTCATGTTGCTCTGACAGTGAGGAAGCTTTTCCTGATATCTAGCCTAAATACAGGCTATTGCAACTTGAGTTGATTATTCCATGTCTTATCACCACCCACAAAGCCACCAATCCACTATACCTGTCTGAGAATTTTTACCTGCAATCCTAGAGAAAGGGAGGGAGGGACTACTTTATAATTTTTTCTTACACTCACCTACATTACATTTTAAAAATTATTAACTTTATACACTGGCTGACCATAATGTCTTAATGTTTATGGTAGTGGTAATATCAAAGATAACAACAATGTGATTTTAATATTATTTTCTGTCTTTTATTAAGCAGGTGTTTGGTATCATCTGGTTTTCTGAAAACTTTTTCTCATTTATTTCTGTATGATATTTGAAATGATATCGAAATGATAAAGCATTTTGCAATGCATTTTGCTTGGCATATTTTGCCTTGGAATAGCTACTGCCATTATACATAGGAAAGATCCATTTTAGGACCCAGAAATGCTTACACACTAATTCGAAGACTTGAAGAATTAGCCTTACTTGCTCTGAATGTGCATGATAATTCCTCTGCTTAATTGTGCAAATGTTAAGTTACACCAATTAATCCAACTGCTAATTCTAACCAAACTGCTTTTTCCCTCCAAGAAGTCACTGAAGCATTCAGTTGCTTTCCATCCTTTCTGATATTTTGAATCTACCTGCATTAATATGGTTAATCTTATTAGCATAACATTCTAGATTTTCACTGGAATGAGGACAAGTCCTGGGTAAAGCAAACAGCTACAGAGCCACTAGACTAGCCAAAATACTTGCTGCTACAGTGAAGCAGCTAGTGAGCAACTATTATTGACAGCCTCCTCTCACACACACACTCACACAAAAACACAACACCCCAGCTGAACCAGCTGCCACAGGCATCTCCTGCTCCTTGGAATCACTGCAAGATGTTCCGCCCTTATCATAACTTGAGCCAGTTTAGGTTCACAAAATGCACCTATCACAGCAACTTTCACATTTCTTATTTTCAGCATCTATGAACTTCCCACACACAAATTGACAGTGATAGTTTTGAGGACCACCTATGGTCACTACCTTAAAAAAAGTATAGTACTGAGTGGAAAGCTGAACATCAGCCCTTGGTTACACACAAATGTGACTGGTCTGATTAGTGCAAAGGACTAGTGAGAGTATGTCCCTGTTGGCAAACTCCAGCAAATGACCCAGGAGGCAGCAACGCTGTACAGTGACTACCGCAGGATACAGGTATAAAATCCCCATCCTTAGCAAGGAAAAGACTGGACTGACCTGCCTTGACATCTCCTTTCACGTCCTTGCAAAGAAAAGCTTTGTGACAAGGGGTTCTTTCTCCCTTTTCACAGAATAATTCCCTGCTTTTTTGCCATGGTTGAGGGGAGATAAGATGTTCCTAGGGGGTCTCCTGGTTTTGAATATCTACCCACAGTGCTAGCAGTTCAGTAAGTTTCAAACCTGCCACCTATCAGTTTCTGATTTAAAAAAACAAATGGTGAGGCTGCATTTATTCCAGATTCCCAGAACACATCCCTGAAGCTAATACAGAACACCTCAAAGTAACATGATTGAATAAAGGACTTGTAAATATGTGTGCTGTTGTTTTTAAGCCTTGCTTAGTACCTAGAACAAAGCAGTGAGGAAAATCAGCTGCCTAAATAAATGTGTCATTTTTTTAGTCTATGCATTTAGATATTGCATTTAGATGGTTATTCTGAATTTTGATATTCCATATCTGGGGTACTGCTACAGAAGAGGCCCTGTTTTGCATTTCCACCAACCCTTTTGATGGTGAACATCCAACAGCATCTCTGAAAATGACCCCAAATGATGTGATTTCATACGTATAAATCCATGTTTATATATTATATTAATCTGCTTTTGGATCAGAGCCTACCCTCCTTAGTTTGCAATCCTCTGCATGATTAGACCAAAGAAAGTCCTACAACTCATGTCTCAATCAGCTATCAATATTAATAAGGCAAATCTCTAAGGGTTAATAAATGGCAGCCAATAAAGAAACATTGTCCTTTTCCTCACTGTCCCATATATCTTACAGGGTAATTTTAGTTAGCAAGAGTTCTATTTCATGTACTTATTTGGTACTAAAGGTTAAATCTTACAATGTTTGTGTGTTCTAACACTATGAATTCATACCCTCAAAATATTTTGGACCATAACTCCCATCATTTCTGACCATCAGTCATGCTGGCTGAGGCTGATAGGGGTTAAAGATCACAATGTCTGGAGATGACCATGTTGGAGAAGGCAGAACCCACGAAAAAGCCACTGAAGTGTGATGAACAGAAGATCTTTCCCTAAACTGGTGCCCTTCAGAAGACATCAGCTCTTAAATGACCTTTTTAGAGTAGTGTGCATCTTAAAGGCAGGACTTTGAAAGTAAGCAAGCATGTAAACAATTGCACACTCACTCATGAGAAAGCCCATTGAATCATGCATATTGCTTCGAAATAATTGGAATACATGGTTTTAGTCTTGGGATGTAAGAGGGTCAGGACTACCTGCAAAAATACTGCCTTTCATAAAACTCAGCTGAGCTTCTCTGTTAATAGTCAAAGAAGACCACGGACAGCTGTGGGCAGGAGAAATGCTTTCTGTCTGGAAATCTGGTGTCCTGTGGAACTCACACCAGAGCAGCAAAACTCTGGACCCCGGGGTGGGGGGCGAGAGAGATCGGAGCACCTGTACCTACCATGCCAGGAGGACTGCTCCTCCCAGACAGCTCTCATCTGGACGGTGAAGAAGGGTGCCCAGCAAACGATGTACGCCGAAATGATCACCAGGGTCATCTTGACCGTGCGGATCTTGGCGCGGGAGATGTTCTTGACGCTACTGACACACGGCGTGAGGAGCAGCCCCTTTCGGAGGGCACCCCCTCGCGGTGGAAGGCGCTGCCCCCTGGGCCACCGAGCCTTGTCCCGCGCGTTGCTCCAGATGTGGTAGCAGATGAAGCCGTAGCATGTGGCCAGGATGAGCACGGGCCCCACGAAGATGCTGCCGGTGATCCAGGTGACGTAGGCGGGGGGCCCCCAGGGCATGATGAAGTGCGCCCAGCAGTCGTAGACCTGCGAGCCGCTCTCCACCTCGCTGAGCGAGAAGATGAAATACTGCGGCACGCTGAGCACGAGGCTGAGCGCCCAGGCCGTCGCGATCATGCAGCGCGAGCGCTTCGAGGGCTGCTGCAGCGTCTTGAGCGGGTGGCACACGGCGATGTAGCGGTCGGCCGTCATCACCACCAGCATGTACGCCGAGGCGAACATGCCGAAGACCTGCAGGTGCTTCACCACGCGGCACAGCCCGTCGGGCCCGTAGAAGCGGTGCGTCACCTCCCAACAGAGTTGTGGCAGGATCTGGAAGAAAGCCACGGCCAGGTCGGCCAGGCTCAGGTGGCGGATGAACAGGTGCATGCGCGACGCCTTCTTGCGCGGCGTGCGGTGCAGCGCCAGCAGCACGAAGGAGTTGCCCAGCAAGGCCAGGGCAAACGTCACGGCCAGCACCGCGATCTCCAGCTTGGCCAGCTCTTCGTTCCGCCCGTAGCGGTTGCTGCTCCCGTTGGCGTGGCCTGCGGCCAACGGCGGCGCCGCGCTACTGCCGGCGCTGGCGCTTGGCTTCGCTTCTCTGAGCCACCCCTGGCTCCTGTTCCAGGCCGGCGGCGGCGCTGCCCAGAGCGAGCCGCCAGGGCTGTCGCCGAAGTGCATGGCGACGCTTTCTGCTGCGCTCCCGCGCTCTCTCCGCTGGCCTTTCCGCGCGCTTTCCCGCCTTTTCCGCTCCTGTCTCGCTGGAGCACCCACTCCTCCAGTTCACTCTCGGCTCCTTTCCGCGACGGAGCGTGCCTTTTCTGCTGTTTTTTTTTTTTTTTTTTTTGCCTGAAAGGAGCCGGAGAGACCAAGCTCACGCTTTCCGCTTCGGCACGTTGGCTTCGTTGCACGCTGCGCTTCTTCCGCGCCTTTCCCGCCGCCGCCCGCTTGCTGAATGCCGCGCTCCAACCCGCTCTTTTGGCGTCCAGCGCGCTTCTGCCTCTCGGCGCTGCGCTCACCACCTTTTCCTCCGCGCTCCTCAGGAAGGAGCCCTGTCCCCGCCCCTTTCTCGCCCCGGCCCCTCTCTTCTCTCAAGCACTGGACCGGCACTCCTGCGGAGTAGCCATCTACCCGCGCGGGCGCGTGCAAGCCCCCTCACCTTGGCGACCAGCCAGGCGCCCGAATGCCCCGTCGCAACTCCTTAAAGTGATTTATCCGTGTGGAGGGAGATGCGCATTTCACCGCCCGGGCTGCGCTCGCTGACGCCACGGCGGTGTTCTTTCCGTGACCCAGGGGCCGATCTGCGTGCGCGTCCTCCTCTGAGAAAGCTCGAAGGTTGTGCTGATGGGTCGAGCGACCTACTTCGAAAGGCTCTGAGGGGAGCCTTACCGCAACCTGGCGCCCTCCAGAGGTGTAGGCTGACAGCTCCCAGCCGAGGGATACTGGGAGTTGTGGTCCAATCTCCAGCCAGGATGGCCATTGTTCAGGGTGTTGTTAAAAACATGAAGGGCACCAGGCTGGGGGAAACGGTGCAATTTTTGGTGTGAGACAGCTGATCCACAAGTTAATACCTGATATAATGTGCAGCCGCTGGACTTTCTGCATGCACGTGGGAATACCCCCCCCCTTCATTAACCAGACCCCCATTTTATGTGCACATGTGTGTGCACATGTGAGGGACTCTTGCATCTTTAGCTGCAAGAATTCAACAGATAAAGTGTCTCAATTGCTTTACCTGTTAAATTTCAGGCAGTGATTTCAGGCAGGTACAGGAGCTCTATCAGGTGGGGTGGGGGAAGTTGCCAAGCACAGCCCTGCTCCTTGCCTTTCCCCAAGGAGCCTAACTCTCCACATCTCTTTCTTTTCTTCCCTCCTTCCCCAAATCATAGGACTGATAATACCACCTTGCAGAGGTTAAGGTTGTAACTTAGAGTTGAGAGCAACGATCCTGAAAGCAAGAAACATGACTGTGCGTCTCAAATGGCAGAGGCAGAGACCTCAAAGCACACTGTGGTCAGTGACAGAGGATGATGTTGGCTAATTCTTGGAGAGAGTCACAGGGCATGAAAAGAATAAGCAAGACGGAGAAATGAAGTCTGAACTCCATTTGGGGACAAAAACACTTGGAGAAGCAAAGGTGAGTGATATGCCCCCTGCTTTCCTTTCTGAGATCTTTATCACTTCTTCAGATTCATCATTCCTAATAATCATTCATTTTTACAATGATGAAATTCCCAATATCATGTGTCTACTAGGTGAATTAGTCTAGAAAAACTACTCTTCCTTACTAGTCATCCCAATTAACATGGATTTTCAAAGGGTTTATTTGTTACATTTGTATGCCACCCCACTGCTAAAGCTTGGTGGTTCACAGCCATGAAAATCATAGAATACAGCATGGCAATGCATAAAAGTTTAACGCTATGGTATACAACCAAAATATGCAAGCAGCAATGCACGTATTTAAAATTTTAACACAAGAGGGAGGGAGAGAGGAAGACAGGGAGAGAGACTATTGACCACATGGAAACGGGCATTCAAAGGGTGAGAAAATCCATGCTTGACTGCTTTGAATGTGTTTAAAGCACATTCAGTGGTAAAACATGTAAAGTACAAGGCAAAGTCTTCAAGGCAAAGCAAAAATTTTGGCTTCACAAGTGTATGCTCATTTCTCGGGTGCATTTTAAGCATCTGGAAGGTTGCAACCTAGTCTGCTGAATTTCTGCCTTGATTATTTATAGTGCATCACCTTTAGAGGGAAAACAAGAAACGAACACCTCAAACTTTATCCTTTTTGTTTTTATTTTAGAAATCTATGGCTTGCAAATGTTGCTGGTCCAAGCTTCACTTTTTAGGACTGATAGTCTGATAGTCAGATCTAAAATACAAAGCATATTTATCTTGAACTCATAGAGACAACTGCTGAATAAACATGCTTAGAACCATTAGACATGACAGAATGATAATAAACCTACATATCAGAACTTTGGCCAACAGAACAATATCGCTAGAGAATTGCTTTATTACTTCTGTTCCCATTGGTCTATATATAAAAATCAACCGGTTCATTTATCCAAGCCTCTACATTTGTGTTCTTCCCCTTCAGCAATACTTTTCGAATATTTATAATAGTATTTAAAACAATTTGTAGGTTAGGGCATGGAGGCATGGAGTGACCAGCTTAGTCTACTGTAGAAAAACCAACTAATAGCTTTTCTAGATGAGGTAAACTTGGTACTTTAGCAAAGCTTCTTTCATTTTCTTTGCTGGAGGATTACAGCAACTTTCACATGAGGCTGTTTTCTGGGGGTTTTCCTCTCTGCCGTTTTACGTGTGCCATTACACAGTGCAAGGTGACACTGAGGTACAGAATAGAATTGTAAAATGCTTCTGTAGTGAAATACAGAAATAGCTGCTTTCCTTAAAAAAAACAAGCTTTAACATAGTAGAGAAGCTCAAAGACTCTTTGGCACCTTAGAGAGACACACATTTATTATGGTAAATGCTTTCATGAACTGGACTCCACTTTCTCAGATGCATGAAATTTTACCCTCAGTTAGCAGCCAATTATACACATGACTGGGTTAAAATTAAGAAAGTAGGAAGTGTTTTCAATGAGATACGAAGTACCAATGAAAGTGCTCCACTATAGCTCTTATAATTTTGTATACATCTGTTGTTTGCTTAACTTTTAGCCACCCTTAAATTTCCAGTAGATGGGCAGTTTTCAAATAAATATTTAGGTTCTGCTTTGTTTACTTATATGTATAATTATATGCTGCATTCTGTGGTATCAGACAACACCAAAGTGGCATTCAAATTTAAACAAAAACAATATAGAACAAACCATAGTACATCAAACATCCTTTTCAGAAATATCATAATAACACATATTTTGACAGTGAATATTTTGCTTCTACTGAAAGCAACAGTGTGTGATAATGCATAACATGCTAGCAACCGAGATGTTACCCACCAGGATGCAATTTAGGCATATGGAGTTTCCATATTTGACCACAGGATGAACCACAGCTACTGTTACGTATTTATTAGTGAATTATATAGTCAATCTTTTTTTATGCTGGTTGCTCATCAGGGGCTCACTCTATAAAATTAGTATATTATCTTGATGCTACAGCAAAACCATTAAAATATTTTAAAAGATCAATCTAGTTGACTTTCAAAAAGAAGGATATAATATTCAGACCTTCCCAAAAGAAGGAAAGCATAAAATAATTCAAGTTTCACAGAGTTAAAAAAGAAAGTCTGGAAAACACTTAAACTATAGGTTTGTAAGACTAATTTTGTAAAACTTATCATGTTTAATCATAATGGAATCAGATCAACCACAGTTAGAGCATATCCTATGCCAACTGCATATAGTATTCTGCATTTAGAAAAATGCTGGGAGAAAAGCCCTAGTTAAAATGTAAAAGGGCATGATCGAAGCCACTGGGGGCACAGTGTCTGAGATATTCTCATGGATTCAGCAGAGCTGTATTTTCTGGTCTCTCATCCTGCAATGTATGCCTATGGGAGGCACACTTGTAGGTAGTTGTAACATGTTAGTAGGGGGGAAAGATTTCTGAGGCTTCGGCAAGGGGCAGCATAGAAATGTTCTAATAATAATAATAATATAATAATAATAATAATTTCAGCAGTTAGAGGTAAAGAATATAGAAGGTACATTTTGCATAAAGAAGGTGCATTCATGAGTATCTCCAGTGTAATTATCAAATAGCAGGGCTGTGTGAGACCGTGTAAAGACACTGCCAAAGAATACACTGGACTGAGCAATAGAATCAGTTGTCTGAGTCCTTATAAAGCAGGACTCAGGAATGGAAGGTTCATCAGCCTTCCATTCAAACCAAATCTGCCAAGGCAAGCAAAAGGGCTGGGTGGGAATGGGGGAGATCAGACATGCTTTCTCTTCCCTTCAGCAGTTCTTCATGCCTGCCTGGCTGCGTGCATAGGCTCTTGAGCCTATAGGAATTATTTGCATGTGGATATTGTAGTCATGGTAGACTCCCATGGTCAAATCAATGGTCTGAATTATTAATATCTATTTACAGATTCTCTTGACAACAGCAGGTTGGCTGGGGAGAGCACCTGCTCTTCTTGGTATGCAATATGCCTCACCACTGGATATTCTTCTATCCCTGCAATTATCTCCAATCTGCAAAAGAGGTAGGGTGGGCAAAGTCAACGGTTTCACTGATCAGCGAACTGAAGGGGAGCTGGTTGCTTCTGCTTTGCCTGCCTCCAAGGTGGAAAGGAGTCCAGGCAGGCAAGGTGAATAACTGCCACCATTCCTCCAAGCAAAAGGGACTTGGTCACTTCTGCCTCCCTGATTGCAGTTTCCTCATTCACTATATTTATATCGTGCCTTTTTCCTGTCAAAGAAATACAATTCTTTCCCATTATGGGAAAGAACTGGAGCAGGCAAAGGTGGTAGCAGAGCCAACCTAGCCCACAACTCTTCTGGGGAAAATAGCCATTAGTACATGTAATCAAGAGCAATATTTAACTACTTCAAAATGGACACTCCAACAAAGGGGAGGTAACTTCCATGGGCTTTTCTATTACACTCAGAGAAGTACCTTTGGATAGATCTTCCCACGGAGAAACAATATAACTGGCCCTAGAGAACAGATCACACTGGTCTTCCACGGAAGACATTTCCTCTTTCCCACCTGTGCCAGCCCACTGAAGTCACTTTCCCTGGTCCAGAACAATATCAAAACTTTAGCACACACCAATTTTAGGAGGAAATTGCAACATATTTAAAAAAAGTTGTAATATAAGTAGTCTGAGGAAATCCAGAATATAAATGCAGAAATAATGTGAGGAAGATGGAATGCAGTGAGTGTCATGTGACATGCCATGAATCAGGCATTTCAATGTTGGTAAAACTGGCTAAGGTAGATTGACCCAAGGCAGTATTATGAGTCCGAAATGCTTTTACTAGGTTATAAATGACATGCTTTTTATGTCTGGTTTATTAAAAAAGATCCCTACAGTTCCCCTTTCCCTTTGGTTTTGTATGTTTTCATCTCAATCTTGCTTTTGGTTTGTGACTTTCAGTGCCATAGTTTGTGCTCTGTTGTATGAGGAGATGCATACTTAGGTGCGTATAGAAACAGATAGATGTAACTTATGTTATTTTCTTCCTGAAGCCTTGTTCCCAATGTGCTCTCGTTCTCGTATGCCTTTTTATTCCCTTTCCTTTTCTTATTCCTTTCCCTTTCTTCAGTAAATGTACCCCCTATTTCAGGGTTTATGTGTGCTTCCTTTCAAGTAAACCTTTAGTAGTAAATCCAGAGGCTTTTGTTTGGTTATTCCTACTGTTTAACATTTCCAACCTAAGCCTTTGAAATATTTCTGGGAGTCCTCTGAGTATGCGGGGTGGACCGAAAGGATGGAATTACTTTGGTGCTTGTTTGTCCCTACCTTCATGCCAGGACTAAGTGCAACATCTTCACACTCCTAAACACTTCTTTTTGCAATTACTAATAAAAAAATAGTTGCCCGAGGAGGTATAAAGTGTTCTTAGCTGTTACTTAAGAACTGACCTTAAAAAGGAAAGAAGTCACTTTTGCTAATCAAAGTTCTGTCAGTGCTATTAGAAAATGAGTCTTCACCCTTGTAGAAGGCAAGAACAAACATTTGGGTCCAAGCAATCCTTTTAAATTGATTTCCCTGGTAAATAATTGGTGTATTTTTTAATACTTCAAATTATTAGTTTTTTAAAGAGGTTCTTTCCTGATGTATTTATTGGCATTGTGCTTCTTTGAGGGCATACATGCAAAATGATCAAGTTTGAAATCCTGTGTCCCCAGAGGAAAGAAATTCCCTTCTAAGGTTGGAGACTGTCCTCTGACTTTGGAAGGGGGAGTTGGAGATGGGATACTCAACCCTGTTCCCTCACTGCTAGTATGCAGGAATCCTGCTGGCTGCCTCTCTGAAGATGGAAAATAGACCTCAAAAATGGAATAAGGGGGCACTCCTGTGATAGAGGAGGAGACCAGAGAGACCACGATATGATATATCTTGTGGCTCTTCCAGCTGAGCCTCTTCTGTTCCTCTCCAAAGCACCCTCACTAGATGGCTAGAAAAAATGGAGAAGTGAAGGATGGGGAGGCAAAAATCACTTCCACCACTGCTCCTGCCCCACCAGTTTCAGCTCATCAGGGCATAGGAATCTTGGAAACTTCCAAGTCTGGGGCTTCTCAGCAGCATGTGATCTTGCAAAGAAGATAGTCCATTTCTGTACTTAAAAACAGAAGAAAGGGAAGCTGAGGCACCACTGGGATACCTCTTAACTTGGGGGTGCTGAACTTCTCCTCCCAGAATACCATTATCTGAGGTCACTTTGCACTCTCAGAGAAGTAGCCGATAAGGTTCTTTCCAGTTTGGCTACAAGGTGCTTTGAGTCCTAGTTCCGATGTTGGAGCTGTTTGCTAACTTTGGAGCTATTTTCCAGTGACAGAGCTAGGGTGCCAAAAAATCCTATGTCCTTACATGCTATCTGGGGGGTCTTGGGATTGTGCTGGCCACATGCAGCAGGAAACACACAAGACCCTGAAAGGCACAAGATCCTTCTTTCCCAGTTAAATTTTGCACATTAGGGTAAACATTCAGGTAGAGCAGGCATTGTCCAAGACATCTCTTGGGAAGCCTTTGTTTCATCTGCAGGCAGTGCCAGAGTGGTACATTTTGAAGTGCAGTGCTCATCATGGCAATCTGTATAGCCGTGCCCCAAGGAGACTATTAAAAAGCAGGCAGCTGTATTGATCCATATCAACAAGCTTGTTCTAGCAGTTTTATCTACACCAGGACCAGGCCTTTTGTAAATCTAAGTCTTATTTGCCCATTCAAGACCAAATATTTTGCATTACAACAGAAATTAAAATAGCTAACAATAGTATGATGTTACTGGAAAATGTATCTTACAGTAGCCAAGCTAATTGGGAACAGAGAAAACAAGGTGGGTGGCAGATGACGCAAGTCCCAAATGTTTGATCCTACAAGTTCTGGCTCCACTAGAACACTACAACATTGATGCAAACAGAAAATCAACCAATCAAGAGAAGCCTGGTGTGGGAAAAAATATCTATTTTAGAGTATGCTTCAGCTATGGCATCTAAGGCAGGCCAGATATGAGTGACTTTATGACCCATTTCACATGATATGCGAAGCTGCACTGCCAAGGTGATTACACAAATCCCTGCGGGCATATGGATAGAATGTGTGGTAGGGAAAATAAACCATACTTACATCTGAAGCTACCATCGTGTCAACTGGGCTCTATGTGAAGTGCTTAGCTACTAAGTCAAGGTTAATAGCACAAATTCATAAAATTATGAAAGAGGTAGAGAAAATGAAACAAGAGGAAAAAGAACTCAAAAGCTTGGAGTTCAAGCTTCAGCCTCTCAAAACTCAGAAGCTTGAAGTCATTAATTGAAACTGACTGACAGTAGACTAAGTACAAATGAAAGGAAGTGCTTTTTAATACAGAGGACAATTTATGGAATGTATTACCCCAGGATATTGTGATGGTTATTAGCATGCATGTCTTTTCTTCTCTTTTTTTGGGAGTTAGGCAATTAATGAAGGACAGGGCTATAAATTGCTGCTATCCCTGGTAGTGAAGATCACAGCTTCCATGTTCAGAGGCAATGTTCCTCTGATTACCAGATTCTGGTAACCATATATTTACATCTATCCTGTTACTGTCCTTGGGGCATGGCTATAAGGATAATACTGAAGAAAACAAAAGCAAGCTATAAAGAAAAATATGGATTTCCTCTTTTCATAGTACTGCAACCAATGGGCTTTTGCTCATGAGCAACTCAATCCTGTGGCACTTCAGGCCATGGGATTTTTCAGTGCCTCAGCTCTGAAAACATTGGATAACAGCTCCAATGTTGGGAAAGAGCTCCAACGTCAGAGCTGGGACTGAAAGCCCCTCTCTTCCACATTTGCAGCCAGCCTCAAAAGAAGCTCACCAGCTACTTATCTCAGATTGCAAAAGTGACCTCAGAGAAGGGGTTTAGAGGGTGTTCTGAGGGGAGAAGTCCTGTATCCCCAGGGTGGCATCCTTGGTATCCTGGTGGCATCTCAGCCTCCTTTCCTCATGCTAAAGTACATTTCTAAAGTACAACAGTTTAGAAAGCTGAAACTGTCTAGCTGCTTTGCAGGAACAGAAGAATGTAGGGATAATCCTCACCTTTGTGACTCTTGTAGCTACAGAATGCCTATAGTCCTCTGAGTCCAGAGGGTTACAAGCATTGCCATAGAAGTATCACTCAGTTTATTCCAACAGACAGCCACAGGAAAATCTGAAGCCCCAACTCTGAGCTCTGAGATTGAAGCTGACTCACAGAATTCAGACTACCTTCCTTCTTTCCTTGCAGCAGGTTCTTTCCACATTGGCTGCAGCTTCAAAGTTGCAAGGGCAACTTGGAGCTGGCACTGGGGAGGGGAGGGGAGGGATGGTGAGCAGGAGAAAACTGAATGCTAAAGTGGCCAATGAAGTATTTTGATGCACACTTCCATACAAACTCAAAAAGAAAAAGTTCCCAGCATGTGCCAGGCAACTGGCTCATAGAATTGTGCCCATGGAAGGTTATAGGTTTCCAAAGAGGCATTCTGCTCTTCCACCCACCATTCCTGCTGTTCTGCTTCATGCCAAATTGGAGCTACCACTGATGTCTGCCAGTTCTAACAAAGCCATTTTCTTTATATGAAAAGATTTAACATGCCTGACCACCATGTAGCCTAAACTTCTTCTCTGGAACAGAAGAGTGGGAGTGATTGAACTTTTTCTTTCATTTTGAAAAACTGGACCAGTTTTCTCTTTCATTAGCTTTCTTTCATCCTAGTGAGTGTGTTAAATACTTGCAAAACATTGATAAAATGGTTGGAACCATTCAAGAAATGGGATTTAGTAGGTGGCACAATTTTTACAAGGATGAATGGTCCTTGTAAAATTATATTTTAATTCCTTGACTGTCTGAGAACTAAAGAAGGCATTTATGGTATTACGCTTCCCTGTGAAGCTTCTGCATCTCTGAATGGAAAGTATATACATGTTCCCATATTTCAGCATCTTCTTATATGTGGAGCTCCACAAATAGAGGCATAAATAGAAAGAGGCATATATATGCCTATGTATATTTGTAAACTACACTTTCCTGGGAAAGATTTCTTGTACATTTGTTTGGGGAAAGATCTGACAGTACTTTGGTTCAGCAGTTACACAAACTACTTGTAGATATGGGACCTTCTGTAACTAATCACATAAGCCTTATTTTAAGTGGCTGCTAAAAGAGTGGTGCAAAAGTCCTTTAAAAGCTATTGCTATGTATGAGTGTGTGTATGATGAGCTAATGTCAGTGGTTTATTTGATCTCATTCACCCTTTTTTTTCTTTCTCATATTTTGTTGTTGCAAAATTGTAAGAAGCTGTGGTTACAACTCATTTTAGTATCTATTACAGTCCATAGCAAATAGTGATTTACTTGTCACATGACTGGCTAGGTGAATGTGAATTTGTTTCCTGTGTTGAGCATCTCAACATATGTCATGGGAGCTGGTGGATATCTCAATACTTGTGCCATGCACACTTTTCATTAGTCCAATTTGCTAGTTTTCCCCTCATTCTGTCTTTTAAAGCTTTGTTTGGAAGATTTTTTTCATCAATATATTTTTCCTCTCTCTTCACATCTCCAAAGTAAAAGTGAAAACCCTTGTTACATGGACATTACAAATCAACTAGGATCTACACATTGGGTGGTAAATGTTTTCTGACAGAGTTCGCAAAGTTCTTTGGCATTCCTGGGAAGAAAAATCTGGTTTTCATTTACTACATTCCATGGTTGAGGAATTGTTTGGCTGAGTGCGTGGTTAAACTACGGAATTTGTTACCATAAGAAGTAGCAATTGCCAGCAGCTTCGGTGGCAGTAAAAGGGGATTAGACAAAGAAAAAGTGGCTATCAATCACTACTATTCCTTGGGGATATGTATCATCACCAGTATTAAGTATGCCAATGAGCATTGGTTGGTGGGGAACATGAGTGGGATGTTCTTTCATGTTCAGCTTGCAGGCTTCCAACAGGCACATGCTTGGCTGTTATTTGAAAAGAATGCTGCACTCGACAGAGTGCATTGGTCAGATCCTCCACAGCTCTTCTCATCTTCTTATGAGATGAATACAGCTTTTCCAGAAGTGCTCCTCAAGTATTCAGAATGCAATATTTCCATGGCACTGGATGAGATTTGCTGCAGATATTTGCATGGGTGAAAGCATTTGCACTTGGATTCCACATCATACAAGTACATGGGACTGTCTTGCTTCTCCAATATGAAGCCTGGAAGAAGGCCATTTGGATGAAAATTTTCCACATATGATGAAGAGGCCATCAAATTGTGGCCACCAGAACCTTAATGATGCTTCAGCAACTTGTAGTAAATAGTATCATAGTTGTGTTTGATGTATCAAAGTGTGTGTGTGTGTGTGTGTGTGTGTGAAAAATCTTGCTATTCTGAACTTATTGTTATGCATGGATCCTTGCTGTAATAATCAAAATGTTTCATAAACTACATATTGATATGAACAATGACCTTTGAATGACCTTGTTATTACCATTTAATAAAAAGTTACATACCCTTTCATTATCTGAGCCATTACTCTATCTCTAGAACAAATGTTAAATGCTATTTTGTTTTGGTTCTACTAGCTATAAAAACGTTGTACAAAATATCACAGGGTATACATTTATAACACTGGAACACTTATCCATGAACTCTGTAACATCTCTCTGCCAACATATGAGTTTGGATAAGGCAGCAGCAGTAAAAGAGCAGGAGAACCTCCCTCATCTAGCTAGAAACAGCTGTCATTTGGCTCCTTTGCACCCAGAAATGTCTCTGGCAAGATATTTGTTATCTGAGGCAGAAATAATACACTGAATACTTATGCTTGAGATTATGGAAAAAAGCTTATACATTGCTCAGAGAATTACAGATATTCTTTAGTACCATTTTAATGTTACAAAGTAGCAATAAACATTTACTGATATGACATTAAGCACTTTGCAAAGGATAACTTGTCATAATCAAATCTTTGCTCATATGTTAATAAATATGAGGACATAATTTTCCTTTCCAGTTGATAACAAAACAGTCTCTCCTAGTAATAACTCTACATTTTGTTTAACTATGCAAAAGCCAGGACTCACAGTATCATTCTATTTATATTATTTGAATAAAAGATGCATATCATTTATATAGGCCACCAAGAAAGTTCAGCACAATGAACTGAACTGCAATTCACCATACCTCCATGTATTTTGTAGGGCTTTTTAATGAGCTTCATATCCCATATTGAACTTCTTGCATGCTAAGGTAATCAGCCAGTGCCCTTCTCCAAAAATTATCCCCATTACTGCTACAAGGGAAAGGGCTTTGAAAGACCTTTTCATGTTGTGTCATGACCTTTCTTGGAATGTGTAATCTTTGCTGCATGCAAGGCACTAGGCAAAACCATTATTCATCCAGGCATTTAAATACATTTTTAAACTTTTAGCATGCAGTCCCTAAAAACCACTTTTAGATTGCAGAGGGAATAGGTCCCATTGAATTCAGTGAAGCAGAGTAGTTATTTACAGGGTTGCACTATTAACTGGACTCATACCTGTTTGTCTTATTTTATAATTTTATTTGTTGTAAACTTAAAATATCCAAGATATTTTAAAAGTTAGCTTCAAATCTGCTTAAAAATCTCAATCTCTTCCCTGATCTTGCCTTTAAATAGGATAAAGGAAAATGACAGGAAACTATTTTTTCTGCTTAAAAGAAAGAATACTGATAAAATCTCTAGAAGCACATAACTCCTAGGGCAGCTTTTAAAAAACCCAATAAAGCTGATTATAGTATTTTGATGAAATAAAGTGCGATCGGCAAAGCTTTGCTCCCTGTAAGGCAGATGAAAAAGAAACCAACTGATCTTATGAATATTGGCACAATACTTGAGGGAATGTTTTGAACCAGCTCTTGGTTGCTAAATAACTGCCTAAAGCTAAAAATTAGTGGATTAATACTATTCTATATAGAGATTTTTCCTAATGCGAATAATCTTTTTGGTATCCTAGAAAGTGAAAAGTGACTGCAAAGAAACAATGTTTGCACCTGCAGTGGGGACCATGCCAACATGGAGAAAGGAAGGATTTAAAAAAAAATCAGGTATGAAGCTGAGTTAAACAGACTGCTGATAGTAGCTCACAGTACATGTTGGCACAGCAAATTGAGATGTGTCTTCAGAGTCACAGCACAATTGTTGACTGGCATCCTCAGGTCAACCACCAAGAAGAAGATTGGGCAAGAAGCTTAGGTTAGGTCAGGGGTCGGCAACCTTTAACACTCAAAGAACCATTTGGACCCATTTCCCACACAAAAGAAAACACCGGGAGCCGCAAAACCCTTTTGACATCTAAAATGAAGATAACACTGCATATATCATTTTTTACTTTTATGCTGTGTATATCTTCATTATGATTTAGCTGCAGCTCTTGTTCAGTCACTAAAAACTGTTATTTTTAATCTTACATTATAAACTAGTAGGACTCCTTTCATATATTTTGAATAGGAGAACAGCTTCCTGAAGAGTCAAAGTCAGTGCTAAAGGGCTGCATCCGTTAAACAGCAAACCCCATAAGTTCGTCAGCAGTGACAGCAAATGAATCTACCCACGTACCACTTGGAATCTATCCACATTTAGATTTCTTCAGAAACTTTTCTTCGATTTATCCATGGTTGGCCTACGGGGGTGAGGGGGGGGGCTCAGTAAATCTGCGCTGGTCCCTGGTCCCGCAGATCAGGAGATATAGGTGTGTTTAGTGACTGATTAGCAGATAAACAGTCAAGTGCTGTGAATTGTGACAGGTCCCAAGTGCAGCTTTTAACATTCAGATGAAGGAGATTGCATTGGGACAAAGAGAATTCTTTCAGCAGCGTTTGTTTCGTGTAACATGACAGCCGTCAGGAAGCTTGTTTAGCAGAGGAATGTAGTGATTCACTTAACTAGCTGATTTACTTAACTAGCTAGCGCTGCGTTCCTAAGTGGAGCTTCGAGCAGATCAGCGGCTGTACCAGCGTGTGTTTTGAGCGACGGAGCCGCAGCAGAGGGGTTCAAGAGCCACATGCGGCTCTGTAGCCGCGGGTTGCTGACCCCTGGGTTAGGGGAACCAATGGTATATACTGTTCTTCAATCGTGATGGTTAACAAGAAGGATGGGCCAATACACTCCATCACTATAACAGGGAGGGAGGGAGGGAGGGAAAGCACCTTGTACACAGCAAATTTTGATGGCTACGAGGAAAGCAAAAACACAGGTTCCACAGGCCAATCAGGAACACTGCTAAGATTATCCCTCCAGCGTCAGCAGCCAGGAACTGAGCAAGAGTTCTGTCATGACAGATGTAGCACTGGGGGACTGAATGGCAAGACTGGATGGCACCCAGAACAAAAGAACAATGAATTTCCCAAGAGTGGACAAGAGAAAAGAAGGTATTCCCTCAGTCTTTTCAGGGCTTGGTGACAAGAAGCCAGCTAGCCCAAGTGAGGCATGCAGGTCCCAGTATAGCTGGACATCTCATCATCTGTTCCCAAAGATGCCTCTTGGTGAAGTAGGAAGCATGGCTTTCAAACATGAGACACTTTTTAGTGTTTTGAGAGAAAGTGGTGTAAGGTCACAATCCTATTTGCACTTAGTTGGAAACGGATCCCATGGAACTCAAGGGGAGTAAAGGCTGAGTTCAAGCTCTCAGGCTGCTCCAAATGGCTATTGGTAGAAATGTTATGAACAGATGCAAGTGAACCCCACTTTCTTTCTGTGCAAATGTTGGCCTCAGAACATTTATCCCTGGTCTTATTGTTGCAGAAAGGAATGTTTTCACAATGGGCCAAGCCATAGAGGAGCATCCCTGGCTCTTAAATCAAGAATTGGCATTGACTCCTACTGACTGATATTTCTCTGCTTGTTAAGCCAGTGGGAAGTATAGCAAAACAGAATAAATTGGACTACAGGAAAATGTGCTCTGCAATGGAGAGAGCTACAACTGTTTTCTGTATTTTACCTCCTCTCTGTGGAGGGATACATCCTTAATCCACATCCACTGACCCATATTCAGTGCACAGGCATAGCAAGTGGGGCAGCTTTCCACAACTTGCTGCTTTCCAGATGTGTTGGACTGCAGTGACCCAAATGGGCCATGCCATCTGGGACTTAGAGTATTTGCACTCCAACATATCTGTTGGGAAGGCTAAAGTAAAGCATGACACATGGTAACAGAAATCTATCCATGAGAGGTATGAATAGATTACATTTACATGCCTTTTGTAAATTGCCCAGTAACAAACCTTGGTTTGTTACTGAAGTTGCAAGTCACAAAGGAACAATAGCTAATCTCTTCTCCCTAATAATGGATAGGTATAATACACATTTATGCACACATGTTTAGCTCTGTTTCTAACTCATATTTTACATTTCCAGAAATGCTCTGAAACCTTGTAGGGTACAATCCTGTCAACTGTGCCCTGTCCAAATCTCCATCAGAGATTTCCAAGATTGCTGCACTTTGCCACCAGATGTGTTCTCTGCATTTGGTTATTGTCTCTTGACAGGCTTTTCAGCCCATCTGGGGGAAGGTCTCTTCCCCATTCTGCCCACTCACATGCCCCCTTTCCTCCTTTCATCATCTGAGGCCACTTTTTTAGCCACAGCAAGGAAGCCAGCATGGTTCTCTCTGCTGGCTCCAAGGGGCTCAGTCTGCAGCCAAATCCCCAAGTCCCTTTTCTTGGGTTCAGTTGATACCTGCAGAGTCAGAAGGGTTTTCTGAGCAATTCTATGGTCCCTGGGAGGCATTCTTAATGGCCATAGAATTGCTTTCTCCAGAATTCTCACAGAAATAGAATAAGTTAATTAGTCTTTAGCAATACAGATACAATTTGCATATATGTTAATGCATCAGTAGGCTTTTGTTGAAATGGAACTCTGACTGTCTTCAACTGTGAAGTCTCAATTTCTACTCTGATTCATTTGTATAGTCACAGCATAGGTACTACTCTACATGAAGTAGTTTTGTGTTTGAACCAGGGAAGGTAGATTTCAGATCAACATTAAGAAAATCTTAGCAAAGAAACAAATCTCCAAGGGAAGCAGAAGCAGATGGACAGACTTTCTTTGGGCTACTTCAAGAGTCTTCGGGACTAGATGATTCCTTTAACTTCCATAATTCTGCAATTTAATCAACAACTAGACACTTTTATAGGATTGTGAATTGCCAAAAGATTAATTCACAACATTTGCAATTCATATTATTTCCATACATTCAGCTTCATCTGCAATGGCCATGTTGTTCACCTATTTTATGGTCAATCCAAAGGACATTAACATATAAATTCTACAGACACCAGTTTCTTGCAATGGATAGTGCTGCTCGGGTGCCAAAAGGTAGCTACAGAGTGGATATCTATCTTCTGCTCATTCATTACAGAAAATATTTCAGCTATGCCATTAAACTATCCATAGCCCTTGAAGTAAATACAACCAAATGATTTACATGGAAGTTTTCTTGTTTCTTTCAGCAGCACAGCAAACCTTGGCAGTGTTGCAATGATGCTGTAGCACAAAATACCACTGCCATTTTTGGTGATATTAACAGCAGCATTGTTGGGTAAACAATAATAAATTCTGTTCAGATGAAGAAAGATGGCATCAGAAGTTCAGGGCACCATAGTCCAGTGGAGTTAAAACGGTCAGAAGGAGAAGCCTTTGGCATGTCACTGAAACAAAGGTGGAAGAAACAGGATTGTGCTAACCATGCAGAACAGGAAATGAACAGTGAAATCTATGTCTCCTCAAAAATAAGTCTGATTGCATTCAATGGGTCCTATTCCCAGGTAAGTGAGTATAGGATTGCAGCCTATATATACCTACCTGAAAGTAAATCCCACTGAACTCAGCATGACTTGCTGTGTATTCATCTATGGGATTGCACTGTCAGTGATGGATTCTTGACAGTTCTGAAGTATATAACACCACGCTACAGAGTAGAACTTCATCTAAGTTCGGGGTGTTCAACCCGTGCCCACAGGCTGCATGCAGCCCAGGATGGCTATGAATGTGGCCCATCACAAAATCATAAAATTGCTTAAGACATTATGAATTTTTTTGAGGTTTGTTGTAACTCAGTTGTGTGGTTCTCTAGTAGGAGCTTTGTATACAACAACGTCGTGTTGCAATGTCACATAAAATAAATGTACATATGCTATCACTATTTGTACAAATGCATGGATTCAGTTTTAGGGCGGTGTGCAGCTTCCATTTGTGAGCAACTATTTTTAAGAATGAAGCACACTAAGAATAAAATTAGAACCAAACTATCTGATGAACACCTTAAGAACTCACTGAGAATTGCAACTACTTCCATAGAACCAAATATTGATATATGAGTTTGTCAAATACAATGTCAAATATGCCACTAGTTTTATGTTGCCATTTTTTACTTTTATAGTAGAAATATTTATTTATTTATTTATTTAGAAGGCCAAAGCCTCGGGGTGGCTCACAATAATAAATAAATAAATAAGAACAGTATAAAACAATATAATATGAGTCGGCCTGGCCTGAAAAATAAACTAAATAAATAATACTAACAATTAAAATAGCATTTAAATAAAAAGGTCTTCGCCTGGCGCTGGAAAACAAATAACGATGGTGCCAGGCAGACCTCTCTGGGGAGCACATTCCATAGATTATAAATATCAAAAAATCAATGAAGTTTTATTACTTAGATATGTTCATTTTCTATATTAGGGATTGAAAATCTTGGGATCTGCTCAATGATTTTAAAAGACTCTCCAAATGAGATGCCACATAATTAGGATTATTATGTGAGGAATTTTTGCTTATCTGTGGTGGCAGATGTCACAAATACTATGCACACACTCTTTTTTTCTCATCAGTTTTTGCTGGTGTTTGTGTATTTAATATGTGGCCCAAGGCAATTCTTCTTCCAGTGTGGTCAAAAGGTTGGACACCCCTGGTCTAAGAAGTCTGAGAACCTCCCTCCTATACCGGACCACAGGGAAAGAAGCAGGACTTAGTATTTATTCATACTGATGTTTCAAACTACAGATGTTGTAAAATAAATAAAGCAATGCATGATAATTAGTTATAGTGTCTTATAAACCTGTGAATTTTGAAATTATTAAAGCCAACATTCATTGAATGGCATTTGGTTTGTGTTTGTAAACCACCCAGAGAGCCCTCTGGGCTATTAGGGTGGTATATAAATGCAAATAATAAATAAATAAATTTGATATATGTACCACTTAATTTTCCTTTGCTTGGGATTATCAGCCTAATGTAAAGTAAGAAGCAATGTGAATCCTGAAGTAGGACACAACAGTATAAATACTAAGTTTATTCTAGGCTTAAGAATGCTCAAGAATGCCAGACCACACTGAATATTATATTAGTTACTTAAGTATGTTAGTTTAAATAAAGTTCCTTTACCCTAATTTTGTTCCAGTACTTGTTGAAGAACATTTTAAGCTCTTTTGAATCACAAATGCTGATTCATTTCCCATAAATACTTTAAATACTTTAAAATATTACAGAAAAGCCATAGATGGGATACCAAAATATCAGCTTAATTGTGTGTGTGGTCAGATCAATAAAATAAATACATACCCTTATGCTTAAGTGGATTTGTTTTCAAGTAAATAGTCAGGCAACATCAGCCTTAGTAGTCCAGCTAACTTATTGTGCTGGTTAGCAGAGGAAAATGTGGGGAAATTGGCAAGAGAAAGTAGAATGGATTCCTTCAATGTCAAACAAGAATCTTTTGCACTTAATAATGGCTTCTAAGGACATGACACTGTTGGCTTTTAAACACAGAGCCAATGGTGTATAAAAAGCACCAAGGAGATAATATTTCACATAGTGTTAATCATGAATGCCACTTTAGTCAGAAGAAATCTGTATGTAAATAAAGTGAATATTCTGAACGGTATGGAAACTGGCATCTGTTTTTTTAACAGTTGAACAGGTCAGAGATGTCTGAGTGATTTGGTTTCTGGCACCATGTTCCCAACTGCCCAGTTCTATTTATTTGCCCTGCCCAACTAGAACAATTCTGTTGAGAAAGGATTCATGCTCAATCGCACCAACAGGAAAAAACAAAAAGATCTGGATTTATCCACCTGACTCCCCAGTGATCATGATGGTCAAGCACAGCTCAAGAATTTACCATATTTCAGGAACCTTAAGTTAACCAACACTACCCTCCATTTAAACACGTGAAAGACAAAGTATTGACAAAACCTAATAATCACAGTGTGTTTGGGGGAGGGGAGTAAAATTAATTTATATTGAAGCAAGTTGCCAGTATTTGAGGCAATTAAACTAATTAAAAGCACGATTCAGAAACCCACAGGACCAGGAGTCGGCAACCTGCAGCTCCAGAGCCGCACGTGGCTCTTGAACCCCTCTGCTGCGGCTCCGTCGCTCAAAACACGCGCCGGCACAGCCGCTGATCTGCTTGAAGCTCCACTCAGGAACGCAGCACGTAAATCGCTACATTCCTCTGCTAAACAAGCTTCCTGCAGGCTGTCATGTTACAAGAAACAAACGCTGCTGAAAGAATTCTATTTGTCCCAGTGCAATCTCCTTCATCTGAATGTTAAAAGCTGCGCTTGGGACCTGTCACAATTCACAGCACTTGACTGTTTATCTGCTGATCAGTCACTAAACACACCTATATCTTCGGCACAGAGGCACAGAGGTTGGATCTGCGGACTTGCGCAGATTTACTGAGCTCCCCCCGACCCCAACCCCCCCATAGGCCAACCATGGATAACTTGTAGAAAAGAAACGTTTCTGAAGAAATCCAAACGTTTAATGGTATGTGGGTAGATTCATTTGCTGTCACTGCTGACGAACTTATGGGGTTTGCTGTTTAACGGATGCAGCCCTTTAGCACTGACTTTGACTCTTCAGGAAGCTGTTCTCCTATTCAAAATATACGAAAGGAATCCTACTAGTTTATAATGTAAGATTAAAAATAACAGTTTTTAGTGACTGAACAAGAGCTGCAGCTAAATCATAATGAAGATATACATAGCATAAAAGGAAAAAACGATATATGCAGTGTTATCTTCATTTTAGATGTCAAAAGGGTTTTGCGGCTCCCAGTGTTTTCTTTTTTGTGGGAAAGGTCCAAATGGCTCTTTGAGTGTTAAAGGTTGCTGACCCCTACACTGGACATGCATAGAAACAAATATTCAGGAATATCCTGCAATAGTGGGTGGAACAACTTGTGAAAAATATTTTGATTCCCTCAGTGGATGGCTTTTCAGAAGCTTGATATGAGAAGTCAAATAAAGCAACTAATACAAACTTTGAAAACTTTTGCATACTAAATAGCAGAGCCAGTATTCTGCAAGACGCTATCAAGGGAGAATATGCAATACACAAATGCCATACTCTTCAGAAGGTAGTGGCATTAAACAACATCATTTTTCAGAAGCTCAGTAAATCTGAAGACACCGCTGTGAAAAGAAAAAGATAATTGTTGCAAGCTTGTTTTGGCTATTTCAGCCGTTAGCTTTGATGTTATCTGACTAGGGCTGCTTACTTTTCAGAGATGCATATCCTAGGATAGTGCCATATGATAGATATGTTACTTATTAGATAAGGTTGCCAAGCTACATGTAACAGATTTGCTGCTGCAAAAGAAAATAAAGCTGTAGATTCTCCTGCTTTATTCCTTTCCTCGTCCCATGGCTCATTTCCCCTTCTATGGAACAAAGAGGACTCCAGTGGTACCAAGAAGAGAGGAATGTAGCATTTTTAAAAACATTTTATATACTTTTCCAAAATATTCAGAACTCTTGACAAACATCATCACCTCATTTGTGAAAATAACCATGACTCCATCACAATGTAATTTACATCAGCAGTAGTGTTACACTGAATATGGCCTTCTCGGACTATTCCAATTGCACTATTCTCAGTGGAAAGATCCTGTTCTTCAAATTACAGCACCAGCTCTTTAGTGCTGTGCTATTATCCCATGGGGAAATTCCTGGGAAATAAGGATATCTTCAGCTGGTGCTTAAAAATGCACAGTGTAGATATTATTATTATTATTATTATTATTATTATTATTATTATTATTATTATTATTAACATTTCTATGCCGCCCCTTGCCGAAGCTGGGGTGCCACAATGGAAAAGCCTTCTCTTTCTCACTTCATTTGGCAGTTGTACCCATAGAAGGACCACTCAAGGCAGATATATATGGGAACAGATTATCCTTCAGGTAACCTGGCTCCAGAACTTTGATTTTGACCTGGAAATGGACTAGCAACCACATAGAGAATAAAGTACTGGTGTAACATACAGAATACAGAGCACCATGCAAAAAGAAATCCAATTTGCCCCCCCCCCCACGCACACACACACACTTCCAAAATTGCAATGAATCTTATGGAGGTTCAAATCCTTTCCCTTTTATTAGCACATAAAAAAATAAACATATTCTTATTTATATTGTCTTTTTCATTTTAATATCACAAATTAATTTATCATGAATAGTTATATTCCAAACTTCTCTGGAAGGGGAATGGAGCTCCTTGAAAAAGCAAATGATTTAGTATACATTTTATTATTATTATTATTATTATTATTATTATTATTATTATTATTATAACATTTCTATGCCGCCCCTTGCCGAAACCTCGGGGCGGCTTACAACATGATAAAATACATTGAAATACAATAGTACATAATAAATTACCATTAAATATAAAAATACAAAAAATACATTGATTTACAAATACAAAATTAAAATTATCAGTATAAAATAACAATATAGGAGGAGAAAGAGAAGGAAGAAGAAGTTGCCCCGGCCAGATCATATGTTTTAACAATTGAAATGATGTTTAAATAAAAAGGTCTTTACCTGGCGCCGAAAAACCAGTAACGATGGTGCCAGGCGGACCTCTTTGGGGAGTGAATTCCATAGGTTGGGCGCCACCGCAGAGAAAGCCCTCCTCCGGGTACTTACTCTCCTAATTTCTTTCATGGAGGGTTCCCGGAGAAGGGACTCTCCCGCAGATCTCAAAGGGCGGTCGGGCATATACGGACGTAAGCGCTCGTTCAGGTAGCCAGGACCCAAGCCGTTTAGGGCTTTGTAGGTCATAATCAACACCTTGAATTGGGCCCGGGCTTCAATGGGAAGCCAGTGAAGCTGATGGAGGACTGGAGTCATGTGAGCATAACGCCCCGTCCCCGTCAGCAACCTGGCAGCTCTATTTTGCACCAATTGAAGTGTTCGGACTGTCTTCAGGGGAAGCCCCACGTAAAGCGCGTTACAGAAGTCTAGGCGGGAAGACACCAGCGCGTGTGTCACCGTCGCCAGGCAGTCGTACTCCAGGTAGGGGCGCAGCTGATTAATCAGCCGAAGCTGAAGGAAGGCGTTCCTTGCTACCGCTGTCACCTGAGCTTCCAAAGAAAGCTCCGGGTCGAGGAGTACTCCTAAGCTGCGGACCTTATCCCTAAGAGGGAGTGTTGCACCATTCAGGACCAGGTCAAATCCACCCTCTCCGAAACCCGATCCGCCAACCAACCGGACCTCCGTCTTGTCGGGGTTGAGTTTCAGTTTATTGGCCCTCATCCATTCCCTTACCTCGGCCAAGCACCGGTTCAGCACAGCCACTGCCTCACCTGGATTAGTGGAGAATGAGAGGTAAAGCTGGGTATCATCAGCGTATTGATGATTCCGCAGCCCACACCTCCTGATGACCTCTCCCAGCGGTTTCATATAGATGTTAAATAGCAGAGGGGATAGAATGGAGCCCTGTGGTACCCCATGGCATAGCTGCCATGACGTAGAGACATGGTCCCCCAGCACTACCTTCTGGAATCGACCGTCGAGATAGGAGCAGAACCACTGCAAAGCAGTGCCTCCAACCCCCAATCCCGCAAGTCTATCCAGAAGGATACCATGGTCGATGGTATCGAAAGCCACCGAGAGGTCCAGAAGAACCAACAGGGATGTACTCCCCCTGTCCTTCTCCCTGCACAGGTCGTCGTACAGGGCGACCAAGGCAGATTCAGTACTGTACCCGGGTCTGAAGCCGGACTGAAAAGGATCCAGATGATCAGTTTCATCCAAGAGTGCTTGGAGTTGTCCCGCCACCACTCGCTCCAACACCTTGTCCAGAAACGGGATGTTGGCCACAGGTCTATAGTTAGTGGCCATCTCTGGATCCAGTGACGCTTTCTTCAGGACCGGTCGTATTACCGCCTCCTTTAAAGGGGCAGGCACTCGACCCTCCCTCAGAGAAGCGTTAACCACTTCCAAGACCCAGGTCCCAATCCCGTGCTTGGAGTTATTTATTAACCAAGACGGGCAAGGATCCAATAGGCAAGTGGTGGGACGTACTCTTCCAAGCACCTTGTCCACATCATTGGGCCGCAATAATTGAAATTCCTCCAGTAATTTTGGACCAGACGGTGGCATTGGCGACTCCTCAGAGACCTCTGATTCATTAGTGGAGTCCAGCTCGTGACGAATCTGAGCGATTTTCTCCCTGAAATGCCTGGCAAAGTCGTCACAGCGGGCCTTTGAGGGTGGCATCGGATCTTCCTTAGGATCCAGGCGAACCAGGCCTTGCACCACTGGAAAAAGCTCCGCTGGACAGCATTGTGAGGAGGCAATGGAAGTGGAAAAAAACTTCTTTTTCGCCGCCTTCACCGCCACAGCATAGGCCCGATAGTGGGCTCTCAAGTGTGTTTGGTCAGATTCATCCTGTGATTTCCTCCACCTACGCTCTAGCCGTCTCCCAGCTCGCTTCATCGTCCTGGTGGTAAGATGCCCAGTTTTGTTATAGTATGATTTTAATTGTATGTTTTTCTTCTAGTGTATATTTTTTGTTAAAACTTAATAAAAATTAATAAAAGAAATCTTACCTTATTTCAGCTCCTTTTCTGTAAACTTTAGACTATGATGTACATGTATAAATTAAGTTCAGCAACATTTTAGTTATCAAAGCGATCATTCAACAGGTTTTATTTTCTTTCATAACTAGCTGTCACTGATAATGTTTTTGATTTCTATATTCATCATCCAGATTAACTCCCAACATTGTTTATGCTCCTCAAAGTTTTTCAGTTTTCATTTTATCTCTAAAATTTACATCCCTGGGTGTTTTTAATCATCGAAAGAGAAGAAGAAAGGGGATGGAAGAGAAACAGCTTTAAAATGGCTGGCTTTAGCCATAAAATTGGAATAAACCATGCAGAAAATGAAATGTACATTTTAAAACTAGTTTAGGCACCTTCTCTTCAAATGAAAGTACTAGGGGCATAATACATTAGGTGTTAAATAATTAGAATCATAATTATTTTTGCCAAATGAAAGAAATATTCCTGAGCAACCAGCATAAAGCGCTGATGTAATATATAGAATCTAACATACCATGCAAACAGAAATATTTGCAAAATGTAAATTTTTACTGTTGCACACATATCTTAACTTCTAAATATGTGTAATGGCTCCAACTGCCTGGAAGATTTACTCTCAGCCATTGGAATTTCTATCAGGTCCCCATATGTTAGGCACCCAGTAAATGGGCTAAGTATTTTATCCAGATGAACCAGAGTAACAATAAGTCTTGCTGAGATTTAACAATTTCATAGCAGCATAAGTTTTCATGAACTTTGTCATATGCATGAAATATTACCCTCAGCTGGCAGAGAAAGGGGAAATGCAAAAAGCACCAGTAGGTCTGCATAGCCCAAATATACACTGAATATGAAAAGTAGCTCATTCATGACAGAAGTAATTGCTGGATATTCATTTTCCAGACAACACAGTACAATGAAGTAAAAGACATATAAATGCATATAAATACCATTGTCTCATATAAATCCATTATTATTATTATTATTATTATTATTATTATTATTACATTTCTATGCCGCCCCTTGCCGAAGCCTCGAGGCAGCTTACAACGAAGCCACAGCTATGAACTTAGAATTGCTGAATGGAGTTGTCATGGACAGGACCTTTTGGGGGCTTTCATTCATAGGGTTACCATAAGTCAGAGACAACTTGACAGCACCTAACAACAACATATGACATATTAATATGTTCAATATTAATATCAAACATTGAAATATTAATATTAAATTCATTGACTACAAGAAGTATCTATATGTTTCTAGCTGCTCCTCAGAGCTTACTGCATTATCTGCAGTTGATGCTGCTGCCTTTTTTTCCAGTTCCATAAGCAGGGATCAAGACTGAGGAATTCTACCAGGCATTCCTAAAACTACAGTGCTGAAGTGAAAAAACAAAGCAAAGCCATCATAGTGGTACTAGAGAAGGTGCCTATGATATGTTAGACCTTGGTGAGACAGTGACAGAAGACCACTGGTCACCTATTAATCTTAACAGGATGTTCAGCTTCAGCATTTGTTAGAGTGTATACACAGACCATTAACAACAGGTGCTTCATTGCTCCCTGTTGGGAAAATTAATTCGTTCTATGCTGTCTATAAAAACTCTCTTGGAATGTAGTGAAGTGGTTTAGAATGTCAGAGATGAATGGAACAAGGAGCTGGAATGCTCCATACAGTCTAAACAATGGAAGGTCACATTAGCTTCTATGTGTACGACTTCTGTTGATTTAAAGCTGAGACTGGATCAATAAAAAATGATATTCGGTATACCACAGAGGTTTGGCAAGAAGAAGCTTGCTAGCTCTGTTAGATGGTGGCAGTGTAATTTGGACAATCTGGCCCTCATAGAGATATATGATACATTCTATAGGAGCTGCAAGTTATTGCTTATATAAATTTTGTTCTTGGAAAATCAATAATAGTATCAATGTTAAAATAAATCAGTGTTTTAAATTACATGAGGTGGGGATTAACAAATAGGCCAAAAGGGAAAAAAAAAGATGTCCTTACACTTGCAAAGAGACTTATACTCCAAGCTTGGAAGGAAAGGCAAGTGAACAGAAGATCTCACTGTCTATGCTCTGGTAACCACTTGTTTGGATTAGTGCAATGAGCTGTACATAGGGCTACCTTTGGAAATGGTCAAGAAGCTTCAGCTGATCCAAAACAGGGCAGCAAGACTGTTAATGGGTACTGGCTCACAGGAGCACATTATGCTAGTTCTCTTCCCATTATACTGGCTACTAGTTAAAGTCCATGCCCAATTCAAAGTACTAATACTAATATTCAAAGCCCTAAATGGCTTGGGGCCAGGTTAACTGAAGAATCACTTCCTCCATATATACCTACCTGGAACCTGAGGTCATCTTCCTTCCTCCAAAGGAAGTGAGGCAGGTGGTTAGCAGGAGAAGGGCCTTTTCAGTTGTGGCACCCTTGTTTTGGAATGAGCTCCCCAAAAAAGGTGCACCTGGTGCCTACTTTGTATTCTTTTTAGCACCTTTTTTCTTCTGACATTTGAACAATCTAACTTTTAAACTGTGTTTTTACATATCCCAATTTATTTCTGTATTGCTGCTATGCTTCTGGGCTGAATAATAGCAATTGCAATTATGGTTTTGTGCTTTTAATTTTTGTTTACTTTTAACTTTTGTTAACTACCCAGAGAGCCTTAGCTATTGGGTGGTCTATAAATTAAATTAACAAATAAATAAAAAATGTATCATTACATTTGTACTTTTACTGTATATTGTTATTTTATTATATATTTTAAAAATTGCAACCTACCAAGGGATCCTTATGGCTAATCTGGTGGGATAAAAGTCTAATAAATAAATATCATGTCTGTTTCTAAGTTAGACAATGTTTTCCAGTTGGGCCTCCACACTTTCTAATCATCAGTAAAAACATCAGATCTTTATTGCATAAGAGTCATGACTTTTTCATAACGTCATTTTATGTAACACTGGGATTTACAGAGGATTCATAAAATATACAAGCAACTTTGCTCTGAAACATAATGTAGGATGCAAAACGCATGTCAAATCCATGCTCTGTTAGGGACTTGCTGTGTGGTCCCAGACAAGCCACTAGAGTTCCAGTCTTCCTCTCTTTAAAAATGACACTCCTCACAGCATTGTAGGCAGAACAAGCAAGATAAAGCACATCCAATAAACCACTCAGTTAAGGTATAAGAAATTAATCAGTTACTTCAGATCTGCCTAGGCGATAAAGGCAAAGCACAGTGGCTATAATATTTCATACAGCAAAACCACTGGCAGGGAGCTTGGAAGAGCAACCCAACAATGAACTTGCAGCTTGTGGCTTGGGAGCAACTTTGATGTTGAGGAGGAATCCAAACTGAGCTGAGCTCTGAGTTCCTTGCCCTGCTGGTTTCCTGCAGCTTCTTGCCTTGTTACACTATTTCTTCCCATGATTGCAAAAACCAGTCTGACACTAGCTTTTGCAAACCTTGTTTTGACAGCTCCAAATTGCCCAAAAAGTGTCCAAATAGGCTGTTTCATCCCTGTGGTTTCTCTTGACAGCTGTCAAAAGGCAAACAGTGTTGCTACACAGGGGGTAGGTAGAATCCTCTGGAGCCTTGAATGCAAAATAAAAATTCAAGCAGATAGTCTTCCAACTATCCTGCTGGCTTTCCCCAGCAACACATATATTTCTTATTAAATTGCTTATTCTATCTGTCACAGCAGAAGTGTCAAATCTGTCTAACCTTCAAAATCATGGTGCCACGATTTTTAACATGAATAGGCCTGTCCTCTCTGACTTCTAGTATACGAACGATAAATTATTGCCCAGAATTGGATTCAGGTTGTTTTATGCCCTTCCAGGAAGTTTAAAGAATATTAACTGGAAAAGAACCCTATTAAAACATTAATAGTTCAATATTGCCATTTGTATTTCCATTGTGAACTAATGCCCAAAGTTTTTTTTTTTTTTTGCTTGTTTTAACTTTAAAGTTTTTAAAAAGTTCTTTGTGGGTTGTTCCCCTCCCCCATGTTTAATGATCTTTAAAACACTTACTTTCAATCAAACTGGAGAACATCTAAGCTCATCATCTTTTTTAAACTTCCTTCCTCCTTCCTTTCCTATATCTTCTTGTCCATGTTTTAATGTTCAGAGAAAATCTATCCATCCTGAATTTCAGTTATCAGCTGCTAATGATTCTAATAAACTGAAAATGTTATGCTGCAGGCATGCCTTTCAGAGTGGAAGACAGTGCAAGAATCATGATAAATTTTATGTTATTGATGAATTTTATTATGAAATAAGATATGCATGGAATACTCTTCTACTTTTTTAAACTTGCTGTATTGTAGACCTTCCTCAACTAGCTATTGCTCAGTTCTTTCAAGAAGGAGGTTTTGTCTGCTGATATAAGAGTCACAAATTTATAACAAGAAACAATAATATTGTAAGTTTAAATTCTCCTTATTTCTTTAAGTACCTTCTCAAAATTCACCTGTTTTGGGAAGTTCTTGGATCACCCCCACCCCAAGCCCTTCTTGCAACTAGGGATGCATGAAGAATTAATTTTAGCTGATTTTTTAAAATCAGGATTAAAGCAGTTCACACCCTATGAGATGGACATAAACTTGAATGCACTTTGCAGACATTTCCATCAATTTCATTTGCAATGTGATAGACCAGCCAAAATAATTACATTCAACAGCATGTGTACACTTGAAAAATGCAAAAATGAAAAAAACAATTTCAAAATAATAGCACAAATGTACCTTGATAAATGTGACAAGAACGTGCATAGTTTAGGAAAAACGTGAATAAAATATGCATGGAGTTTCATGCAACAAAAATCTCACAATATGATATGGATGTGAGAAGGAATGATCTTCAAGATGGAATTTCAAGAGCTTCAGCAACTTCAAGTTTTCTGATTTGCACACTCCCACTTTTAACTAAACCAAAATATACCATATTTTTCCATGTATAAGATGATACTTCTTCTTAAAAATATATACCTAAAAATGGAGGGGCATCTTACACATGGGGGTCTGAGAGGAGAACCGCGGGCACACTCGGGGAGGGGGAGGCAGGTGCAGGTACATGCGCACGGGGAGGCGGCAGGTGCATGCGCGCAGCGGCACCTTCCTCGTTCGGAGATCGGTAAAAGTGGGGGGCCTCCTATACATGGGGGCATCTTATAGTTGGAAAAATACAGTATATGGAAAAATCACATACTGTTTCCCTGCTAACCCATGCCTCCACTTCACCTTATGCTACTTTTTCTGTGTCAGGGACTAAAGGCATACTTTTTTGTGGGGGGAGGGGTAAAATACCATGCATATACACTTCAGCGTTGTTGGTGGTATTATTGCCAATACTCACATCTTTTGGCGTTGATGAAGGAAAAGTTAAAGTTGCAGTTCTGTGTACATTCACTTAAAAATAATTCTTATTGAATTGAGTGAGTAAATATCTATAAAATAGGCCATTAGTGCTTTTCAGGGGAAGTGTTAACAGCCTGAACAATCCTTCATTCATTTAAATGAAACTTATTTCAAAGCAGATGCTTTCAAGATTCCAGCATATTCCCCAAGCTTGTTTACTTAAAAGTTAGCATCACTGATATCAGTCTGATAAAGGGGATGCATGACCATATAATGAAATGAATAAAGTTCAGATCACAAAGACTGTTCCCAAAATTTTTCTTCTCAAACACTTGGCAACTTTATTCACCAGACAAAAGATTGTTCAACTTCAGATGAACATTGCCTTGTATTCCTTCCAAAAGGAAGAAAGGCCAGATATAAATGCAAGTTAATAATAGTTCTAATAATAGCAATTTCCTTAGGAACACAGAAATCATGCTGTTGGCCAATAATGTCTACACTGACTAATAGTGCTTGTCTAAGTTTCAGTCTTTTCTAGCTCTGTCTGGCAATGCAGGGCTTCCTTTGTACAAACCATGTGTTCTCCCATCGCACTACAGCCTTTCCCCTCACCTCACAAAGAAAGGGGTGACATCAAAATACAGAAACTTAATATTGTAACATTTGGTGTAGATTTTAAGAAGTCAGAACCCAGCACCAGGAGGTGGGGAGGGATGTCTTAGAATACCAGAAAGTATTTGAAACGAAATAAGGAGCCACATCTGGTGGGAGCTCTCTGTCTCCTCACCTGGTTGTGGGGGGACCAGAAACAGTGAAGCGACATCCTCCAAATCCGAGGTTACTGTCTGGTATGTTGCACTTGTTGGTGATGGCGGGTTGAGTAGGGAGGCTGAAGGTGTCATGAAATACTAATTTGCTGACTGCAAGTTGACTACCTCTGTTTTGAGGGTTACATACCTGGGGATGGAGAGTGTAGCACAACATAGTATTACTATAATTCTTTCTACAGGGATATGCCTTTCTATTTTTGTTTGCAATGGAGTGGAGAGCCTTTTTGTTTTATGAAGGGCTATTGAACTATGGGAACAGCTAGTCAGGAGCCAGGGCTGATGTTGAGTTGAGCTCAACTGATAGGTAGAAATTGAGACAAAAATGTGTGGAGTTTGTAAGATTGCAAGATTGTATAGCTTTCCCTTCCTGTGCAATTAAATTTCTCTCTCTGCCAATTCCATGCTATTACTGCTCTCTCTTTTTCTAAATGTCACCTCATTTCCCCTTCTTTCTCTCTGTGCCACCTCAACCAGTGCTAGCTCTAGGTTTTGAGAGGATGTTAGGCAAGAAATCATCAGTGAATGCCCTCACTTAATGAATCTGCTTTCCCCACCCACAGTTTTTATCTGCTGACATTACTCTTCCTCATCATTGCTATTATCTTCTTGCTTGCGAAAAAGAGAGCCAGCAAGCATACAGGCTGTGGCATCTACTGCCTGCTACTGCTTCATATCACTAAGGGTCAGAGCAAGAGGTGGGCAAACAAGCAGGTTGCAACGATGAATGCCTCATTACAGCAAGGTGTGGTTCCATTTTGGTGGTACACTTTGATTTAAAGCTGGTAACCTCTGATTTATAAAGCTTTTTCCTGAATCCCACTGTATTGAATCATTTCTGGCCCATCACCAATATTCTGTTTTGGGAAGGTCCTGGTATGTGTGGTAACTTCTCAGCGCCAGGGATTTCTGAATGAGATTCAGTCTTGTTTCAGTCCTGGCTGTGGAAAAGAAACTACCTTGGCCACCTTGCTGGATGATACATATTAGGGACTAGACAGAAGGCAAGTGTCCTTATTTTCTGCTGAACTTTCCAGCAGTGTTCAATACTATTGCCTATGCTATTGAGGAAACTAAGGTTCTGGCCTGCTTGCATTGGCTGCTTATATGCTTCAAGCACAACTCAAGGTGCTGCTGTTATCCTATAAAGTCCTACATAGGTTAGACCTCAATACCTGGTGGAAGGCCTCTCTTGATCTCAATCTATGATCTGCATCTTCCTCCAACTTCCACTTCCGAGGGAGAGCCAGAGAGAAGAAAGGAGGAGGAGCTTTTTAGTGGCGCCCCCCACCATGGCCTTTCCACTGAGACCCACTTGGTGCCAACATTGTCATCTTTTCAGCATCAAGTTAAATTGCCTTCTATTCCCAAGCATATGATGGGTTATGTCTACTGTTTTAATTAGGTCTAGTTTTTAATAAAAATGTTTTAGATGAGCTATTTATCATTCAAGGAGACAAATTAAGCAGGTGTATGACTTACAACTGGAATACTTAGCCAATGCAGTCTTTATACTCTTGCCAAACAATGGCTTAAAGAAATACATAAACTTGTACAGTTTATGTCATTACAAATAATGATCTAAGACTACCAAAAAGTATTTCAAAACACATGTAGACAAACCCATTAGGAAAGAATGATGTATTGCATAATGATTTATGAGTTTATTTTTATTTGTCTTTGAAATATGGTTGCAACACAACATAACAGAAAAGAAACTGAAGGCTATTGATTAATAACTTCCAGCCCACTTCATTGCTCCTGCTTTCTCTGCCATCAGAAGTACTCTTTAATGTGCATAAAAGAGAGCAGTCATAATATTTCTGTTTATCCTGAACTATAATTAACATGCCAGCTTCGTATTTGATTAAAGGCACACATACGCAGAGCAACTGCCCATTGAGTAGTCTTTGGGCAAAGATACTGGAATCAGGGGAAGGGCTAAAGCTCTAGGGTCCCATTTTGGTCTGGGGACACTGCATTTACTTTAGAGTAAAAAAGGTGTGAGGGAGATGCAGTTGATAGGTATGGATTTAAAGTAACATCTGATATAGCCTTGACTTTACCCAACTGATTTCTGATGCTCTTCAGAGTCATCATTATTCTTGTTAATACCACATATTGTTACAGTAAAGCCCTCTCTGAAGGAGACTACAGTCACCTAAGAAAAGCAAAATCAGCAGAAATTCATTAGATTTTGGAACCCAGTGGTACTAAGAGAAACCAAAACTGAATCATTTTAGAACATCAGTGTTAATTAATACAAGCAACGTGCCAAACAAGGATTTAAAACTGCCTTGACAAATGTCTAAATTGCTCAATTTTGAAACAAAAAACCTGTGGCTTTTTTCTTTGTTTTAAAGTGCTGTGATAGTTACTAGGCAATATTCAATGACTCATGTGTAGACTTCCATTCACAAAACTGGACTTTTCTTTTTTCTTTTCCTCCCCTTCCCCACTCCAAATCTGTTCCAGAGGCTCTCACAACCCTACAGAACAGATCTGGGGGTGACCAGGGGGTTGCAGGAAAGCGGAAGAATTTATGCCACCAGAGTTTCCACTGCTCTGGAGGATGTTCAACCTGTAATTCCCCACCCCACCACCGACCTTGGGAAATAAGCACAGGCTGATTTATAGTCTATAAAGAGAGCCGACTTTCATTGGCTTCAGTGGCTTAATTTTGCAATAGTTCTTTGTAGAGTAGCTTAATGCAGGGTTGGGGTACTTGGTGTCTTCCAGCATAATCCTTGACCTTTGCCCATGCAGACTGGGGCATATGGAAAATATAGAACAAAAGTTCTAGAGGGCAACAGGTTGCCTGTCCTGCCATCAGGAATAAAAGTACAGCATATGTTTCAATTCCTGGCATTTCCACTTGAAGGAATTCGACCTACACTCAGCCTTGGTGTGAGGTCCACGCAGGAGGCAGGTATAGGTAATATAAGACCAGGCAACATCCACTTCCTTTCTGTACTTACTGGTGAAGTCAGAGATCTCTTCAGTTTCTCACAACTTCAGTTACTGATGTCAACACTGTTCCTGTAGGGAGATTTTATAAAATGGGTATTAGGATTTCCTAGAGGGATCAAAAAATAAAATAAAATAAAATAAAATAAAATAAAATAAGCAGTATTACAAAACCGATTTGTAAGGGTTGACCAGAGATGACAAAAAGTTTTGTTAGCCTTCTAGAATCCTATTAAAATAATATTACAGAAGGCTTTAAAGCTGAGATATGGGGGGTTTTTGGTGTTGCTTCTAAGTATTTATACTATTTAGTTTTCCTATGGGATTGCTACATTGTCTTTTATTGATTGATTGCTGGTGCTTGTTTTTACTTTGCTACAATCCTTTACAATATGACCTTTCTGCATGCTTATTCTGAAGAAAGTACTATTATATTAATAGGTCTTAATTGCAGCCTTCCTGCTGATTATTATTTCAAACTTGTGCTACGTTCCCTTCTGTCTCATGATTTTCCTCCAACCATCCCAAGCCTCCACATCATTCATGTTCCCCGTCTTAAATTTACACTCACCCCATGCAATGCAGAATATGTCATATAGCATTATAGCTGTAAGCTCAGCCAGCTTAAGAAATCAGTACACAGCTCTGCTCTGCTCTGCTCTTTGCCTTGCTTACCGTGTATGAAAAGAATTCTAATTCTTTGTCCATGCACCGGCAAGCAAAACTAGGACTTGAAGTCATCCTTCATTATTCACAATGGAATGCTACATATTTTAGTTCTGTGGTCATTGGTTTCATAGCATGAATGCTCATCAATTAATTCTCTGACAAGTTACAATTATTTAATATTCCAAGGGCCTGGTTTCTCCCTATATACATTCTAAACAATAAAGCTTCATTCACTGGAAAGAGTGTTTCTTCAGATTCAAAGCATGACAGTTAAGGACAGTGCTCATACACAGGTCTCTTAGGACAGTCCAATCATCCCTGCAGCAGATGCTTGTAAGCCTCTGAACTTGGAAGCTTACACACATCCAGGGCAAGCATCTAGGCCCAGAGGTGATCTCAACCATGCCTTGCACCCTGCTGTTTTATGTAGAAGATTATTTTTGCCATCTAGATAACAACAACAACAACAACAACAACCAGTGAGGTGGAAGAAAGATGCTTGGGCACTGATTGGAATTGGTGCAACTCTGAACCCCAGCCCATGAACTCCATGCCCCTGGCATACTCATTTTTTCCCCTTCTGAGAACAGTTGCCACCCAGGAGGGGAAGCTAGTGTGGTCCTTCCCATGCCTGCTGCAAAGGGGTGGGACAGGGGCTTATCCTTCACTGTCTGAGCACCAAGAACTCAGGGCCTTGGTGCTCAGACTCTGAAAAATCCTACGATCTCCCAAATAATGAGGCGAGGCAATAGGATTGCACCCTTAGGCTACAATCCTGTACCTTCAGGCCTGGGAATAAATTCCATGGAACTCAGTGGGGCTTACTTCCATACATGGGTAGATGTGCAGTTTGTAACAGTTAAAAGCTCTGAGAAAGATATTTTCAAACATAGACAGTAACTGTAGCAAACAGTATAGCAGGAATCAAAATGTATTTGGACTCTTGCTGTTATTTTGTCCCCAGGATTCCCAATATGGCTCCATGAATATTCAAGTTAAACATAAGACAATATACTCCTCACAACTATGATAAAAGCACCAAACTTTTCCCCTGATTTGGAGACCCAGTGTTAGGAGAGACTTGCTTGCTAAATTTCTAAAATGCAGGAACACAGCTAAATATTTTTTTAAATGGCAACTCTTATAAGAGAAAGGTTCTGAGTAAAAACTTTCCACTCCAAGCTTAGTTTAACAGCCACAGCAGATGCACCATACAAGAATTGTGACTCTGCCACACTTAAAAACAAATGAATGACAAACATGCTATTGTAGAATTAATGTTTTCTCCCTATGCAAGTTTCCCAGAGTTAATCTACTCCCTCCACAAACACCATGTCAGTTATTTATCCTGTGAGGCATCCATAATGGGTATCTGTATAGTAGCTGTATGTTTTCACTTATTGGACAAATGACAGCTTTGGCGTCTGGGTTTAAAAATAAGAGGATAGAGCAGGGAAGTCTATTTCCCCACCCCTCATCCCACCACCACCCATGATGCAGTATTAACTAGAATTAGATTTTACTCCTATGAATGGCTGCAGGGCAGGCGCCAAGAGGTGACCTGCTTCAGCACCTGCCAAAGGTCCACACCCCAACAGGGCCAACTGATAAAGTCATCCCTCCTCTTCCTGTCATTATTGCCACCTGCTTCTTCACCCGCCTCCCTGTGATTCAGACACAGAGGGAGAAGGTCCATTCAGGATATCTTGCCCAAGGGCTTCCAAAGGCAAGACAGCCACAAGAGATTGCACTAGATTTACCCTAACAAATATTTCTCGCCTTCAGTCAAACTAAGGGCTTGTTTGAAATGGCAGAATTCCTCTTTGGCACATGGGAAAATGCAAGGAAAGACCTGTGTCCAAACGAAGTACATCAGGTCACAAACCCAGCATCCTGCTGTTCCTTCAATGGCTCTGCAGCAGCAAAAGAACTTACAGGCATAGCTTTACATACCGGCTCCTCATCCAGTACTTCTTGAAGCTTACTGGAATTGTGCAACATGTATTTTGTTCACAAGCATATAATCACTGCCTATCTATATATGCTCCTGAAAGAGGGGGATACGTGTGGCATCCCTGCATGGGCCTAGCATCTCTCTTTTTAGAAATACGCTAGACATTGTGCTGTCTGTTCCTTTATGTATTCTATTTCTATACAGCCCATGAGCTGAAGCTTTCTGGGAGTTGATCAGACAAAAAACCCTCTGAAATTCAATAATATTCTAAAACATAATATACAAATATAAGTTTATAGCAAAGCAAAACCATGGTGGTAACTAAACTAAAAGCCAGCAAGGTGCAAAGAAGGAAATTACACCAACACAATCCTTAAAACTGAAGTCTGTTGCACCTTGACTTTGGAATCTGGGCTTCACACACATGCTAGTGAGGACTGTGCATACTTACTTCATGGTGTGTGAATGCAAAGTACATTAAGCTGACATGCAGCCACTGCCTTCTTGTCCTCCATGGCTCTAATGGAGATGCATTACTGTTGTCCAACTATCACGAGAAGAAAAGGAATGATTGGGCCCCATGTTCTGGCAAAGAAAACAGCCAGCAAGACACAGGGTTGACGCTGCAAAGCAACATGCTACAAAAACACCTCACTCTGTAACAAGAGCGATGCAGCAACAATTTGGACTCGTGTTAGCTCAGGAAGATTCAGTGTTTTGTTTTTAATCTATCATCTCTATTCACACCTAAGAAAGGCTCTTGGGAGAGCTGTCATGTACTGACTGAACATGTGAAGCAGTAGCAAGAACCTCGCCATACCCTTCCCATGCCAGCACACCCAAACCCCGGGAATCACACATTTGGAGTCGGTGAGAAAAGGACCCTACCCCCTATGCGTACATACAGAGGGCACCCCCCATAAGTGTTGCCTCCACGGTTGCTGGGGAGGGGGCACCACCAGCAGGCACATTGTTCTGTGGGGCAGGAGGACAGGGAGCACAGTGCTCAGGCGTTCACTGAACCCTCTGTAGTTACAGCCAAACCAAATTCTGGCTGCAGGAGAACAAAATGGAAATGCCCGTGTAGTGTTTGTGGCAGACATCCCTGTATCATCCGACAGTAGCAGCCTAGACGGAAGTATTATTTTATCAGCCAGGTCTGGTTCTTTGAGCCATATTTGGCTGGTCAGTACATAATGTCAATTTCCAGTGTTTTCTTCTCTTTTGGTATGATGCCACATAGATTCCAAACTAGACAAGAACAGAGAGTGAAAGGAGAATGTTTATCCTGGCTTGTTCAAGTGGAGGAAGGGTATAATGGCTTCTCTGTCTTAAACATCCCACACATGTTTTAAGTGCTGAGAAACACAAATATTCAGACACTTTTCAAAACAGTAGTCCAAGGGACACACAATAAAATAGGCAATTTAAAAACACATCCGCCCTCCTAACAGGGATAAGGGGTATAAAAACACTTTTCTAAAACACTATATTGTTTTAATAGTAAGAACCACAGCTGTCAGTCGAATGGCTCTTAAAAATTTAAAGTCCTGGCTATAGTTACATAATAATTCACAGCCTCTAAGATGTGGTTTACAACCCTCCATGCATGCAAATGGAAGCTCAGATGGTCATTAAATTAAAATAATGAAATGGAGATGGGTAAATCCAAAACAAGTGAAGTTAATCTGGCAGCTTCTACCAAAGCCATAGAGAGGTTGGCAAGATCATGGAATCTAGAAATTAGCACAAGCTATTGTGAACCTCAAGATTTGATTTCTGTGCATATTTCTTGAAAAGCAAAGGTGATATTTTCTAGTTATAAATGATCTCAGAACCTCAATATTCATAAAGTAATATAATAATTTGTTACATGCATGAATCTAAGACTTTTGAATATCAGAAATCTATCTAATGGATTATTCTTGGCCAACATAACTAACCATCAGGATGGCATGGATTTTATCTTGCTGGAACCTCACAGCCAGAACTTTTTAGATCAAATGATGCCTCAGGTTCTAGCAATTAAATATGAGTGTGATTTCACTGAACTACACTGACCAACCCAACAAACATTTTCTGGACAGCTGTTTGATGTTGACATGCTATTTTTGCTTATTTTGCTAATCCATCTGGTCATCTAGCTGATAACTTATCCCATCATTATGAACCAGATTTGCTGTCCAGTTACTTTCAAAACACTTTCGAGGGTAGGTTAAAAATCTTGTCATCATTTCAAAGTTTATTACTCAATCTTATAATCATCATCATCATCATCATCTATATAGTGCATGATCTGATAATTTGATTTTTCTGCCTTAACTATCGTTGTAATGGCTTACTTCACATGCATAGAGTATCATTAAGTGAATAAAATACTATGTATAGAGACTAACAGTGGAAAAATACATTTTATTATAAGAATATTATTTATAGAAAATAGGTGCCATCAAGAATGGCTGATGGCCATATTAGTTGAAATTCCATGAGATAGTTTCTCACCTTTTTAGTCCAATACTGTTATTACTTTAGTCTAATGTTATTATGACTTTTGCATGATTTTCAGCTTTATAATTTTCTTTTGCACATTCTCTTAACAATTTTCTGGAATGCCTATGTGGCTAAGCCTATTGGTTTGCCTAAAAGAACCATCTGGGCCATGGTCATGCTAAGTAGTAGTGCTACCATTTCAACAACTTGAAATAGAATGAAGATGTGTGTATTTAAATGAGACAGAATAGGATTTAGCTCACACAGGTATGTTCCACTGAACAAGGCCTGGATAAAAAGTTCTTCAGAATGTCCTTGAATGGCCCAGGAGAGTGGAAATGCTCTCAAAGGGAGAGGAGGGGCAGAAGAAGAGCAGGAGCTGTTGACCCGTCCAGACCCTGACTCCATAAAAAGGCAATGGGAGATACCAGTGCCCATTTAGAGAGGATTTATGTAAGTCTCAGTGGGGGCCATCCTGAGGGCAGAGTCCCAGAATACTGAACAGGAAGGGATTTGGGGAGAAGTCCCTAGTTTGGGTTCAACAATCATCCTTAGTATGTGCAGAGGCTTAACTTCCAGCTTACCAGAGGGCTGTTGGGGATATTTTGTCTTGTAGCTGTGAAATGCCAATGGTGTTTTGGTGCCTAAGGGCAAGGAGGGAGGAGCTGGGCACACAACACTCTGCCTGAGATACTAGATTTCTATTTGTCTGCTCATGAGGTGGTCGGGGCAGAAACTGAGGTGCTGAGGGTAGAAAGGGATATTGGAGACAGAATTGTCAGGGGCAGTGGAAGATCCTCTCCTTTGTATTCTGAAGGAAAACTAGTCAAGCTCTCTGGGTGACTCCTAAATTACCATCCTATGCCTGTCTACATAAGCACCCCCACACACACACACACACACACACACACAGTCACACCACTTTACAGGATTTTTCTAAGGATATGATGACACAATCATTGAAAAGATATTTGAAGCTGAAAGCATTATTGAAATAAGAAGAACAATAATAATTTGACAACCGCTGTTCAGCTCATGAAGGTGCTATTCTTGCCAAACTATCTTCCAGTGCAATTTCGTTTTGCTAAAAATTCTTCTGCCATTATTTTTGTCATAGCACATAATCCCTGAAGGCTGTGTACTGGCATCCTCAGCATTTCATTTTAGATTCATTACCAGGATGGCACATTCCTTGTGCAAATTATTCCTTTCAGATTGCTAATAAATCAAAAGCACAGATTTTCATCTTGTAACTTTAGACGAATGTTATGCTGCAATGCAGCTTGAGTGCACAAGTGTAATCACAGCTGTGCAACTTCGAAAATACCATCAATAAGAACATTGTTGAGATAAAAAGAAGGTCACATACACTAATTTATAGGTAATTTATGTTATGCTGCTGAAACAGTATCCTACCACAGTGCATCCTGAATCCATTTATTTTTAAAGGCAGACAATAGATGGTTTTCTTTGCACAAAATGGTACATTACAATTATCATCATTATACTATATTTTTAAAGACAGATTCATATGTGAATAAAATATCACTCTGGTAATGAGTCATGAAAGAAGGCTTAATGAGAAGGAAATAGCATCTTGTGCATAAAAATTATTTAGCAGGCAGTTTTTAATAAGCTAGGACTAATGCTTTAGCTTTGAATTAGCTATTCCTTCATGAAGTACCACAAGCATTTTTCTGTCTCTTTTTTCTATGCTTTCTTGCTGAATGTATATAGTATATATGCAGTTTAGGTACTTTTCCATTTTCCTGAGAGGAAGGTCTCCAGATCCTTGAATTCCTTTTTGCTAAATTAACTGATTTCCCCCCCTTTTTTCACTGTTTCCTGTGCTTCTTAGGGGCAGCTCTCTTTGGTATTTGATGCCTTCAAAAAACAAAAGATCATGCTTTCCAGGGCCTGAGCAACCCTGCAAGCACCTGCAGTACCAAGAACACCTTTGCAGATCCTTGCAGAAAACAGCTGAGGAGCAATTATGGAGGGCGGCTAGAGGCGCTGGAGAGCAGCATCAAAGGCCTCCCTGCACTGCTGCTCTTTGCCACAGTAACATGAGCTGACCTGGTGGCTCCCTCATGCTCTAGCTTCTGCATTACCTCACCTGGTCCTTGCCTGAGCTGACCTGACCCGCCTCCTTCCTCATGCTGGCCTATTCCTGCTTCAGTCCTTACCTCCAGCCTGACCCTGTCTTCCCAGGTACCTGCACCTATCCTCCCTGACCTTCAGAGGGTATTGTCTTCCTGGAACTTGACTCTTGGACTGCACTTTTGGACTGTGGAAACTCAGGCTTTGTTTCTGGAATCTTTTGTCTTCCCAGCTTGATTCTGAACTGTTACACCAACATGTCTCTTGCTTCTAGTCCCTGAACCCACTGCAAGACTCCACTCTGCACCTGTGCCCTGGTTCTGGCATCCCAGACCTTACAATACTGTGCAACGAGGGCTGCTACAACTTGCTTTAGAATTTCTGCAGAGGCGCACATGCTGTGGCCAATGCTGTTACTCATCCAGACAGTGACTAGGTGGCTGGCAGCCACCTTTAGTTTTCCTGTGCGTTCATGTGTCAGAACAGTTCAAAGGGCTGTTCCCCAGCAAGTTCTGTGGCTGTGAAAAGATTCTTAGCCAGCTACACTCTCTCTGGTTTGCACTTATTCTGCAGATGAGATGCACACAGAGTGTTTGGGAAAGGACGCTCAACTAAAGGAGAAGTGCTTCTCTGGGCTTCTCCACCTGACCTGCTTGTGGACCTGACTACTCCAGTTCCAGCTGTGCACCCAGCTGGTGCTGTTCCTCCTTCTGCTGATAGACTTCCAAGATAGCTTCTTCTTCTGAACCAAAACCTCCTAGGAACCCATTCGGGGAGCTTTATTGGCTAATGTGATGGAATAAAAATCCAATAAATAAACAAACAAGAAAATGAAGGCAGGTCTCTCTCCAGGGACAAGTAAAGTGCACCTTTATGGACATGTTTTCATACCAAGTTTCCATTAAAAACTCCATGCATCAATCCAGCCTAACCAATCACAGATTCTGGGTTATATTCTATTTTTCTGGCATAATAATGAATACATAGTCTTACAATATAGTTGAAATGCCTTCTAGTATGTTTGCCTGAGAGAGTACTTCCTTCTGCTTAGAAAAGATTGATTTTTTCATCCTTGCCTACATATACCCAGGGGGAAATAAAATAAAAAATAATTAAGAACAGATATTGTAAACAGCCAAAAGGCTATTTGCTTCCCTTACTGGATTTTACACTAATTTTATATTGAGCTTTTCAACAGAAATGTATAATTAACTTGAGAATGCACAAGGAAGTCCAAAGCAAATTGGCACTCAGCTGAAACTGTAATACTATGGTCATTACAAATGAAATTCCCCAGATTAATTCAAAAAGCCTAATGTCCTTGGTGATACACATCCTAATATCAAAGTACTGTTTTCTTACCAATCCAGGGCAGCTGTTCACCTTTCATCCCAGATCTAGTCAGGAGAATGGAAACAGGCCGCATTCATTTCTATACAGGAAATATAAAAAAAAATACCTTATCATGCAGAACTTTAGGACATCACTGTTATGTGTCATAATTTGGGATCTAAGAAGGTGCACATGGTAGGCATGCCATGAGTGCAGCCAGCTGAAACCAGGCATCAGACTAGATAGCCCAGGAGGCCCCTTCTGACTCACTCTGTTTCTATGTTCTATGTTCCTAAGACGCACTATAGACGGGTGACTGGAATAACGAGCTTTTCAGCATAGTCACTCAATAGTTCTAAGTAGCTGTGCCATGCCTTCTTTGCTCTAACAGTCTTATGTGACCTTAAGGCAAGTCACCATTTCTTGAAAAAAAGCCAGGAGCCAGTATGATGTAGTGCTGGAAGGCTGGACTGGAACCGGAGAGACTCAGATTCCAATTCTTCCTCTGTCATGAAGCTTACTTTGGGCCAGTTCCTTCCTAACCTGGATCCTGTACATAAAATGGAGATGAGGAGAACCATGTGCACTAGCCTGGACTCTGTGGAGGAATAGTGAGCTATAAATGTAACAAATGAATAAGCAGTCTCTTTATAGTATTTACTAAATTAGTCTAAGAGGCAGCAAAGCAACCTGGACATGGCAAAGCAAGAATCACAACCATTTTGGTTCTCATCCTCTTTGCTACCTGCCTATGAACTTTCTAGTCTTTCCTCTCTATAGGCTCTTGCATGCACTTACATGTGCAGGAAGTTCAAAAGAAGAACGGTTATTAAGTCCATGGGCAACACCCTCCTCTTTTGAAGCAGATGAATTACCAGCATAATCTTTAATTTAAACCTCTATAATTCCTACAAATTAAGCCTCAGGAGAAGCATTTTAACATTTTATAATGGAACAGTGGCAGGGAAAACTGCACAAAAATGTAGAAACTAACAAATGATTGGTAGTCTGAGGAAGGGGGATGGAACCATGAAAAAGGTTGTGACTACCTGGGGAAATTCAGGTGGCCAGATTTTGACCCCAGGTGGATTAAATATGGCCCCTGGCTCTGGATCTCTTCTTCCCTATCTTGAATAGCTAACCACTGGCCTAAATGTAAACACATCTTCTCCTTTCTATAAACATTAGTCCTTCTTTCTGGACAGGTGTATGTGGCACAGGTAGTACTCGATTCTTCAGGAAAATGGAGCCCTGGAAAAAGGTATTTATAAGAGTCTTGACTTGGTTCTCACAGGCTCCTGACCATTAGCTTTATTTCAGTTCTTTGCCTGCTAATCCAGCCACCTTGGACTCAGCCAATTTATTGTTCCTGGACTGAGCTTGAAGTCTGGGCCATGCTGCAGCTCACCTTTTAGATTCACTGTCATCTTTTTCTTAAGATGTCAAAGAAACCTTGCTGAAGGTATGTGTGTAGACCCTTCCCATGGAGCAGTATGTATCTTTTCTTATCAACATTTGAATTAATAGTTGAGGAATCAACAGACAGCACAGCAAAAGCCTCATCCTAGGATGGTCTCCCCCAACCTGATGCAGATCAAGACATCTGGAAGGCACCAGAGAAAGTGGGGCTGTCTTAGAAAGAAAGCAGGTGTGTGTAAGGAGAGACAGTTGCATATTACTGAGTCTGAAATGCTGAGACTGGTGATGCATTCACTGGAATGATATTCTCTCCTATTTACAACCACAATGTTGTGCCAGAGTAAGTAATTTGTTATATTACTCTGTCTGCCTTCCACAGAAAGAAGTTGGCTCAACAGGGTATACAATGGTTGCTCTCCTTGCTTTCATGCTTAAGTGATTTAATCAATTTATTATAGAATGAAACTGCAATTCCAATGAAAGGACTAGAACATTCCCTGACTACTTGCATAAGACTGCATTTAAGTTCATAGTGCAAGCTATCCATTAATTTGCAATGTTTGTTGAACTGATAGGAGAATGACACTCTGGGAGTACTAGCCAGACTAAAACTGTAGGTGTTGCTGAAAGCAGATAGCAAATACCAAAGAAAAAGTAGATGTTTAACAGCTAAAAGTACTTCTTTGCTATAAGTGGACCTTGCTGTGAAGAGTTACTTATATTGCCACTTAAAGTACTAAGCCATTATAGCAATTCAGATAGCAATTTGTAGAAAAAGCTAACATTCTTCACACAGTTGACAAAAATGTTAGTGGGAGAGAACACGAGATGCTGCAACTATAAGGTCAAAATTCAACTCTGCTTGTCAAATAAATGTTTATTGTAGTTCTGTGATCTGTCTATTATCTTCATGGAAATGTTAGCAGATAAACTCTGAGGAAACTACTAGTTAAAAAAAATAAGAAATTATCAGATGCCCCATTTTGGGGTGGTGACATGTGTTCCCAATTTGGGAGAAACTGCTATCACACATTCCATACTATCTCCCTGAGTCCTGGAAACCCTTTCCTTTCACTTTAACACATAGTCAGGAAAAGCAGCTTCTAACTCTGGTTCCATCACAGGAGAGCTGGGATCAGATTCATACTGAACCGCAAAAGTGATCGGGTGACTGTGAGTCATTTACCTCTCAGACTGACCTACTTCACAGGGTTGTTGTAAGAATAAAATGGTTGCAGGTATGCCTTCTTGAGAGTAGAATGAAAATAATAAATAAAAATACATACACAGTGGAAAACCTGACTGGGATTTACTTCTGAGCAAGAGGACTAGGCTGAAATCATGATGTGCTTGATAAAGCAATGTCCTCCTAGACTGATCCATCTGGCTGGCTGTGTCTAATGCGACCATGTGAGCGTGCACTTGATAAGAAACTGTGCGAAGAAGCCTCCCATATACTTTAACAGCTCCAGTCACACTCTCATGACTCCCTCTCAAAGTATTTCAGTTTCATAGTCTAGCAGCCATTCTGTTTTCCAAGCAAAGCAAGAGAGAGCCTTACAGCCAATCTTTTCTCTCTGCCTTTATAATCATGTCGAAACATTTATATTTCAATCTTATTTTGCTAAAATGCTGTATTTTAAAGATGCAGACCTATGCACATTTTCCTGGGAGTAAGCATCTTTGCATTTAATGAGGCAGACTGCTAAGTAGAAATGCCCAGGACTGTACTGTTGATAAACAAACACGCAAAAGAACACACATCACGTTCCCATCCAGTGGCCCAGTGTACTTTACATCCTCCACCTCCCAGAAAGAACACAATGCCAAGGGGGAGACCAAGCCAGCTGGCCCCATCCATAGCCACCGGAAGAGCAGCTCCAGGGAGCTTCTCTCTCCTGCCCTGCCAGTCCTAACACGCATTCAAACTGAGATGGACCTGGCCCATCCAAGCTGGCTTTCCTTGCTCTCCCCATTCCACAATCATGTATTATGATATTCTCAGGAGATGTCTTATCTCTCAATACCTGTGCAGCACTTAGAAAATGTTAGACATAATCACTATCATTTTTAAATGCAGAAGTAACATTTCATTGAAAGAATGCATTCACACTTCCCTTTCTATGGGGAAAAAAAGCATTGCAAAGTCCTAGAACTCCCCGGTATATGATCAGCCCTACAGGTCTTGCCCCTTGACACATCACTATGATGTTCTTCCCAATTAAACTTTTTCTTATGTTGGTGGGCAACATGGAATCTAATGCAAGCTTTACTCAAGTTGTAGATGTGCTGCAGATGACATGGAAAATATTCTAAATCAGTACAGCAGTGAAGCCTATATAATTTGTGATTAAACTTCTTACTTGAGAATAGCCTTTTCATTCCTTAGGAACACTCAGCATTTAAAACAGAGACTATGACTCATTAAATAGTGCTATTTATTCTAAAAGCAGATCATCCAATGCAATGGCAATGAAAGAAATCAGAAGCATTATATTGGCCAGAAGCAACTGGAAGGTTCAGACTGGCAGAAAATTAATATCCCCAGACAGCTCTTCTAAATGCACCACCACAGTCAAATAGGACTAATGAGAAGCCCAGAGAATGCCACAGCAGAGGAAAGGTGCAGCTGCCAGAATTGCTGGAAGCAGAGAGAGAGAAACATGCTGCGTGAAAAGGTTGTGAAGGGTGGGGGGAGGCAGGGTGCCATTATCTGGAGTGCAGTAAAAGGCAAGAGAACAAGCAGGTTGCAGTGATGGCAAGGAAGCGCCACATGTCTTGAGGGTCCCCTTGCCAGAGGGACCTGCTGGGATGTGGGCCATTGGCAGGTGCCCAGCCATGCTTACCCTCCCTGCTTGTTCTCAGCTACTTTGCCCCACCATCCTCGAAGACCAAAATAGGGCCATGCAGAACCCCCAGCACCTGAAACAAAAAAGGGGATACAGGAAAATCAGCAGAGTTGTGCTCCCACTATCCTCTTACTGCAGCAATCCAACCTAGTGACCAAGCGATGCACTAGGTCCTTCTGATGCTGCACTTACACTGGGAAAAGCGTATATCGTACGACTGTTCTGCTATGTGCAGAGCGCTTTCTTCACATAAAAGAAGCCAAAATGCTGATGAAAATTGGATGAACAGCTCATCAGGATGAGCCCTTTAAGGTGTTGTTATAGTATGAAGGAAGCAGAACTTAATTAGACCGAAGAATAATTAAAATCTCCTCTACAGCCATGAGCAGATAGGCTATAAAAAGGCAGAGTAAATTATGCATAATAAAATGTAGAAGTGCCACATGCATTGTAATCGGTCAGCTTCTCTTGAAGAGTTCATGTGAAGTTCTGCCTATTTCCGCTCATTTGCAAAAGATATTCTGAAATTAAATGGCATTAATGCAGCCTAAGATTTTGAACCACTGTACAATTTTATGGATTATATACTATGAAAATTCTCCTGCTTGCAAATCTGAACTTTTAAATAGCATTTCAATGGACTACACTGAAGTATCTCTGATGCTGTTACTTTTTCAATATTTTTCAGTGCTGGTGTGCTTCCAGCCAAAGGCACTCAGAGTCACCCATTCAAAGCCACTGTACAGCACTTCTGTCTTTCTCTCTTGCTGTGGTAATAGCAAAAACGAGGGAAGAAGTTGGATAAAACATGGGAGGGCTAAAGTTCTTAGAATGAGGAAGAGTGATAGAAGCTCCAGCTCCAGTTTTCAACCGGTCTTGGGAAGGACACGCAATGGGTGCCCTCTCTTAACAAATCTACCTTCTCATCACCATTGTCATTAGCTGTTCATCTCCTGTTCTGTCCCATCATCGCTATCCCTTGCTTCCTTGGCAGCCAGAGAGCCAGTGAACATCACTGTTGTCTGGGTCAGAACAGGAGGCAAAGGAGCAAGCGGGTTACCAGGGTGAAGAGCAGAAGCAACTCCAAGGGGCTTGTTTTAGTGAGCCCCTCTGAAGTGTGGACACCCTGGCAGATACCTCCTTTTGACTCCAGCCATGGGAAGCATCTTTAAAGTGAAGTACACTGAGCCAGTGGGATCTACAGTGGCTGCAGCTATACATAAGAACAGGACTGGGTCCCTGCTAGATCAGAGCAGAGGTCCACCTAGCCTCCTACTTTTCACAGTGACCAAGCAGGTGCCTCTAGCAAAACTGTAAGTGGAGCTTGAAATCATTCCTGCAGTCACTGCCTAGCAGTGTGTATTTGGGAGCATCTTCCCTTGGATGAAACATACAGTGGCTTGAGTGCTGGACTGGGGACTCGGGAGATTGAGGTTCTAGTCTCCACTTGGCTATCAAGCTCATGGGGTGACTCACTCTCAGTCCAACCTACCTCACAGGGTTGTTGTGAGGATAAAATTGAGCTATATAAGCCATCCTGGGTTCCTCACAAGAGGAAAATTTGTCAGATATAAATGTAGTAGTAGTAGTGGTGGTGGTGATGACGACGACGATGATCATACCTTCTTTTCCATGAATAGATATATTCCCTTTTAAATTTGGGGATCATCACAACATCTCTTGGCAGTAAATCCCATAAAATAATTATGTGTTCTGCCTGTACTGAATCTATAGCCAATTCCAGGTGATCCTGAATGTTATGGGTGTAATGAGAGCAGGAAGGTCCTGAACCATCTACTTTCTTCTCACTATTTATGATTTTATAGACATCTGCTGTGGTGCTCAAGCTGAGCAGCTGGGGTTTCCATGGGCAACTGCTAGGCAAGGAGGAGTACAGCTCTCCATGTTTCATCCCAACAGCTCAACTTTGTGACCCATGGTGGACTCTGAGATCATCTGAATGGTCGGACAGCCATACCCACAGTGTGTGCATTGGTGAGGCTGGCCATATTTTCTCCCATCACCTTAGACCAAGCTATTAAAGGGCAAGCAGTCAGGACTGTGATGAACTTCAGCCCAGGGGAAAGAAGAAGGCCCAAATGGAAATGGGAATGGGAATGATGTTCTGCTAGTTCTCATCCTTGAGGTGAGCAGTGGCTGTCCCATGAAGGTCCTCCTTATGGTCTCCACAATATGAAGGTAAGCTAATAATGGGGAGAGAGACCAAGGCTGAGAATAAAGATAGAAGGCCCTGTGCAAGCATTCAGCCTGTTGAGAGCTAAAAGTGGGGAGGGAAGACCATGTCCTGCCATGAGTGTCCATGCCCACTCATTCCCTGACCTCCCCTCACTGAGTGTGTAGCTCTATTTGTGTTCACTTCACTCCACATGAAGGGGATTCTCTTCTCACCTTTTTGCTTATCAAAGGAATGCTGGGAAGATAGAGCCTGCCTGTGCACCCATGTTCCCGTCCCATTTTAAGCCGTCGTGTGAACATGCTAGATGCCTTTAGAGGTACCAGTGGTGAATCTGTGGCCTTCAAGATGGTGCTGGACAACAATTCCCAACAGCATTGGAGGGCCGCAGTTTCTCCATCCCTGACAGAGGGAGATGTGCTTATTGCTCTGTTTCCTACTATAAGGTATATTTGCTTACTTTAGGTAATGTGTAACTACAGCTTATAAACATCATATGTTTGTTCAGCTTTTTGGATTATGTTTTAATTGTGCTTACAACATTTTTGCTAAGTTTTAGTAAATATTTTGATGGTGTTGAATATCTTCCATCCCAGTAATAGCTAGCAGAAATGACAAGTGCCTAAATAACTAAGTGCAACTTGGATTGAGGATACAAAACACCTGATAACAAAGAAGTGTAAAGTAACTAATCTATTTTGGTTGTAGATCACCAGCATTATAAACTGCATTACAATTGTGCCACTACCTAACCATAAACATGTGAAACAAATAACAGACTTTCTTCTCAGACAAGCTGTTAAGAACTTTGTTCATAAGCCAAGCAAGGTCATTTAACCAAAGTTTACAGAACAAACTTGGAGTATCCCACAACTATTCAGGAAGTGGCATTCTTGGAAATGAATAATGTTAAGTGTGATGACCTTCTGCAATCTGATATAGTTTAATGAGGACCCTTTGGGGATTAGAATTCCTTAAGCCAGCAGGATGGTATTGAGGTCAGAAGAGGCCTTGATTTTTCTTCAGGATATTCTATTTCCTTTATGGTGCATATATTCCTAGGGGACAGTTGCCTTCCTGTTCTAGATGTTCTGTAGTTAGGTGACTAGAACAATCAAGAGAGACCAAGAGCAGGATTGGAAATGAGTTTCCAAAATTATGCAGGGGCCCTTTGAATTTATTTATTTATTTAAAGCTTTTGTATCCCACCCTTCGCAGTGTCTCAGGGTGGTGATAAAATACATAAATGAGATACAGCATTGAGATAATAATATATAAGATCAATCTTAACAACAGTCTTAATACTTAATGGGTAAATAGAAAGGTTTTGCCTGGCGCAGAAATGAAAAGGGAGAGGTACATGAAGCCCTGATCACTTGTACCTGATAATTTGAAAGATGATAGCAAACTGTAGTTGGTGTTTGCAACATCCTGCTTTGATACATTCTAATGCTTATAACAAAGTCTTGAAGTCTTTTGGGTCAACTTCTGTCTTAGCAACATCCATGTCAGGAAATTACTGTCTGAAATTTAATTTGTGTGTACTGATAAATGCTCAGCTCTTTTACCATTCTCGTCTAAAAGGTTTGAATCAGAGTAAGGATCAAACTCCTTTGCTACTTGTTCTTGAGAAAATTTTGGCATGTTCCATTTCCCACCAACATTTAATATTACAGAATGTCCTATGATCAACTTAATTTGTTTTGGTTCAGAAGATTTGGGTTGTCCTTTTCTCATCCCATAATTCAGCTGCCTTTGAACAATATCTTCAGTCTGAAATGTATGAGATTTCGCATCAGTCTTCTTATCTGTAGACAATTGTATTTCTTGTTTGTTTTTTCTTTGCGTGATTGTAAATTTCCTTGTCCATAGGTTTTGATTGACTGAAAGGGTCCTAAATATCCTTCCATGCAGAGTTAGCTCTACATCCTCTCAACAACTCAAAGGTGACGCACCAGTAGTGGAAGAAGTGGTTCTATAGGCAAACAAGGTTTCCCTTATGACTCCCTTCCAAGGTTGTTGCAGTAAAGTAGCTAATAGCAAACTCTCCTTCACTATTCTGGGCATCCTTTCCACCAAGCCATTTCCATGTATATGGTACAAAGATTTATACAATTATTGTAGAAATAGTGTTCAATTACTACAGTTAGTCAGCTGCTACCCATTATAAATTACTATTACATTAAGAAGGCCTTCTGTCACAAAAATGGATGCCAATAATTGATTACTTTGTGGTCACTTTATCAGAAAATATTTCAGGCCATTTGGAGTAATAGTCTACCAGAACTGTAGCCAAAGCTAGTGTGATGTAATGGTTTGAGTTTTGGACTTTAACTTGGGAGATCCAAGTTCTGCTCTTCACTTAGCTATGAAACTCACAAGGTAGCTTTCAGCTTAACTGAAATTGATGGAGAAAAGTATTACATAAGGCACCTAAAATTCTTTTCAGAAAAAATGTGGAAAATAAATTAATAAATACAGGCAATAATATTGTTATTGTGTGCCATTGAGTCGTCTCCAACTTATGATATGAAAGTCCTCCAAAATGACCTATCCATGATATCCTAGCTTAGTTGTTTTAAATTCAAGGTTGTGGCTTCCTTTATGAAGTCAGTCCATATCTTATTTGGTCTTTCTTTTCCTGTTCTGCCTTCAACTTTCCCTAACATGATCATCTTCTCCCATGACTTGCTTTCTCATGATACATGGAGTAGTGCATACATGATACCTGCAATAATATCTACATATATAACCCTTGCTTGGTAGACTGATAATATACAATGCCACTTTTCCCCACAAATCACTTGAACAGCATTCTAGCATCATGGGACTGACATATACTTTCCAAGAGTTACCGCTTGCAGTATAAGTGGTAATTAGGCCATGTACTGCCTAATTATCTCCACAATGTGTATGTCCATTCCTAGCCACTCAAAGATTTGCCTGTGCTACCTTTTAGTTCAACTCCCTGAAGGGCTCGGTGAATCAACATAGTTTGTAGAGATGCTGGAAGCACCAAATGGTTTGTCCTCATAATCTGATCACGAGACAAAATTCACTGGCTACTTGCCTATAGGTAAGAAGATTTTATGATATCTTCTTTGGACATGGCTTCCTTTCATTATACATGCTTTGAGATATCACTAAATGTCAAGACTCCCTTTGTGAATGCTCACCATCCAGAGGATGTGATGGCTTCATGGGTAGACGTGGCAAATGGTGCAGTGGCTACATCTCCATCTTCCTCCACTGTGTTGTCTCTGTGGTTTCAGATCAGATGTCAGCACTGGTTTTCTGGGCACTTGATTAATTCTCCTTGTGGAAATTCTTGACAATCCACAAGTGACAAAGTAGACAACAGTTTATGATCTGAATTTAAAATGAACTTCCTGCCACATGGATATGAAGAGTGGCCCTGCCCCAAATATGCCAACGCATTATTTTCAATGAGAGAAACCTTTTTTCAGATTTGGGAACTGCTCTAGAGCACTGGTGGCGAACCTATGGCATGCGTGCCACAGCGGGCGCGCAGAGCCCTCTCTGTCGGCACGAAAGCCAACTTGCCCCAGCACTGCCCCAGGAGCCGAGCATTGGATTCCGGTGCACATAGGGACTATGCACATGCTCAGAAAAGAGTAGTGGTGCCAGCCAATGACGTCACAAGCTGCGACTCATTAGCCGTGACTCATCCGAGCTTTCACATGGCTGGTCAGTGCGATGCCAAGTATATATATATATTTGCTTGAACTGGCTGTAATTTGTTTTTTCTAAACTAAAACCACAGTTTTCAGATTCTAAACTAAAACCAGAGTTTTCAACATATATTCCAGTGCTGCCACTTTGCAATAAATAAGTGGGTTTTGGGTTACATTTTGGGCACTTGGTCTCTAAAAGGTACACCATCACTTGGTTAGGGTTAAAAAATGAGGTGTCCCGGCATGATTTTGATGGTTGGAATGTGTTTAGAATGGGCAGAAATGTTGAGCTGTGCAGAAAAAGCTGCTCAAGGAAGGCTTTTTAAAAATCCCCCTCTTTTCAATTAAACTTTACCCCATATTAGGGTTAGGGATTTGCACCAGGGTAGGGTTAGGTTTAGAAAAATGAGGTGTCCTGGCATGATTTTGATGGTTGAAATGTGTTTAGAATGGGCAGAAATGTTGAGCTGTGCAGAAAAAGCTACTCAAGGAAGGCTTTTTCAAAATCACCCTCTTTTCAAAATCGCCCTCCTTTCAATGGAACTTTTGCCCTATATTAGGATTAGTGGAGTGCACCAAGGCAGGGTTAGGCCAGTGGTGATGAACCTATGGCACACGTGCCACAGTGAGCATGCAGAGCCCTCTCTGTCGGCATGTGAGCCAAGTCACCTCAGCAGCCGAGCATCAGATAAGAGCACACACAGGGGCCATGAGCATGCTCAGAAAGAAGTAGCAGTGCCAGGCAATGACATCATGAGCCACAAGTCATTAGCCGTGACTCATCTGAGCTTTTGCATGGCTGGTCAGTGCAATGCCGTGTGTGTGTGTGTGTGTGTGTGTGTGT